>NC_143098.1:10572500-10730000 GCF_061535455.1 Colias philodice | reverse complement strand
TTACATATGCCCATTGAGTTACCGTGTACTACGTACTAGAGAGGCCATCGAAAGAAAGTAATGAAACTGTTAATCAATCAATCTTTATGTCCCGTTGCATCAATCCATTTTTCTTTTATGTTCGGGTTACTTGGAAAACTGAAAAAACAAACATAGTCTAAGCAATAAGGAGTTTTCTTAAAACCTCCCAAGATGACACTTTAACTAATGGCGTCCATGTCATAATATTTATTTTGAGTACCTTTGTATTAAAATACTTAGAAGTTCTAGGTCAAGTCGTATTAAATGACAAAAAAATCTATGCCTTTTTTTCTGAAAAATTGCTCCTTCAAATTATCATTTTTCTGTTCGATTATAAAATCGATTAGAATCGAGAACTGTTGCATCAAATGAACATCACTAACCACAAAATTGGACAGAAAAATGAGAACAGAAAAATGAGAAGACGCTATTCATTGCTTGTTATCATACGACTCGATCTTTACCGTGCCAAGTAAAAGCCGCAATGTATTCCGAATCATTTCGTATGATTTAGTATCCGTGTTTGTCACGATCGTTTTCCACAGATATTCTTTATTTGATTTTAAAATAAATAGTGCATATTCTGATTAGAAAATTACTTACCGGTGGAAGGAAACATCTCTGCTAACTCGGCCACTCACAGCTGTGGAGTTTCTACAGTTTATAACGGCGCAATTCGGTATTTTACTTTATTCAGCTTCACGTCTTTCCTTGGCGAACTGCAAGCGCGGACTGAGTGTAGGCCAGCGTCAAGTAAGTTTCATTAACATAGTTTGGACACGGGAAGTACATACACTCGCTTAGTCTATCTTGATACATGTCTGTGAACGGAACAATCAGAGCACAGCAATATATTATTATGTTATCGATATCGTTATAACTAAGTTTAACCCGGCGTCATTGTGGTAGAAAACAGATACGCGAACGTTGAGGTGGGTCAATATTACCCATATACTTTATAGTTGTTATTTTTAAACTTTTTAAGAAAATTAGTATTCTGTGTTATTATTATAGGTTATAGGTATTCTGGTTTTGATAATATAAAATAAAAATAATTATTAACCAACGTTTTATTCACTTTAATCAACTTTGACATAAACTCATAAAAATAGGAACTAAATATAGACCCCTTACGTTTTCATGTCATTCCTACGCTAATAACCAGTAATTTTAGTTACAAATAGCATTTTTATAAACTTAAGTCTAATTTATTAGAAAAAAATTTAAACAAAGCTAATTAGAATCTTCGTTGTAAATGAAATCAATACAGAAAGCCATGATGCGTTCAGGACAAATAAATTTAGGGCAAGCTTGACAAAAATGTTTTGTTTTACTATTTTTATTTCCGGACACACTTAACATCTTATGCGGGAATTGCAGGTGGCTCCTCTGATGATCCACCAATAAATTAGCTGATTCTTTTGCCCATTTGTCATTGCTATCGATCAATTCCTGGCGAATTTTCAAATGTTCTAAGACCAGAGCAAGACCTAAGTTTTTCAAAAAATTACGTCGCTTATCGTTTGGTTTGTTTTTATTTATGCGACGTTTTATAAGCGCATTAATTCCTGTGTGTCCAACATGGCATAACAATTTTCAGGGGCCACCTTTTTGAGTTACGACTCACATCATATGAGGCGCAAAGTTCATCAGCGACGTCAACCCCATATTTAGTTTTATTGTAAAAGGTATTGAATTCGGGTTTTCGCTTTTCTCCGCTTGAAACACTCTCTGCACTCTAACATGATCCTCTTCTTCTACTTCATCATCATAATAAGGTATGTCTGAGTCAGACAAGAGTCTAAACCCGCCATGATACGTGATATTTTCTATTCTATCCGTTTATAGTACCTATTTTATAATGAGTACCTGTTGGACAAACAAAAACATTAAATTCACAGAAACAAGCAAAAAAAATGTTTGCAGACACCAAGAAATCATACACAACAGAAAAAATCGATAACTTAGCCAAGGCGCGAAATTGTTACATAAATTGTGAGGATGGGTCATATTTACCTTTTTCGAAAATACACGCGTGTAGCTCCCAGTACACTCGACGTCGAAAGGATTTCACTTCCAAAACGTTTAATGTACATTATTAGCTCCAGCTACTACAAAGAACAGCACAATCGTGCACGTAATTACAAAGATATTGTAAATTATAAACAAGCCGGGTCATTTTGACCCAACCTCAATGACGCCGGGTTAATTGGCACTTGGATGTAGGAAATAACTCGTTTATAACCGTTGCCCGGTTTGGTAAGCGTTATCGCGAATATGAATCGTTTTTGAGATAAAGTTGTGTTAATTTATGAGCAGCGCTTCAAGTAAATATAGGCTAAGGACACGGGATGACACGTAGTGTATGATATTATGGTAGTTTTCTGTGTTAATGACGTCAGTCATTCTCTTCTGAACCGTTCGTACTAAAGATGGTTAATTTATTTGTTGTATGTAATGAACACATTCAAAAACTATTCCATCGATATTAAAAAAGGTTATTAGAAAGTTATCGAGTAATATAGCCAATTTTTTTATCACCGGTAAACCAGGGCGAAGTCAGGCTAAGCAGCCTTGTTCATTTTATAACTGACGAATTCTGTAAAAACTTTTATAGCAATTACAATGTTTAAAACACAAGTTTCATACTAACATTCTGTACGTGTCCGCAGAGCTTTTTCAGGGCTCACTCAAAATTAGGGCACAGAGTAAAAAAGACGACCTATTACAAAACAGTAACTTCAAAACCCTGCCCTTAATCCAGCGCTAGTAAACTAGGACATTGCGAACGGATTTTATATCCATTTGTTTCTATTTTGGTAGTTATCCTTGTCTCTAAACGGGATTCTAAAGCCTGTAACACAGTTTCCAACTAACACAGGCTTTAGTTTCCCCAAATTTTAAATGTATTATTTTACTTTTTCAATAAAGATATTCTTATTCTTATTCTTATTCTTATTCTCTAAGCCATTGATAATTGCTTTGGAAATAAATGTTTATATTCCTATTGATTCTAAATTAGATAGGTCCATCTGAAACCTATCTATATGTCTTATAACATAAATAATTGTTGCTTTTTCTGTAGCAGTTTGAATGAAACTCCCTAGTTTCTAGTAATTCATTTATACATTTTAAATTACTCTCAAAAGATTTTGCGGTTACGTCACAGCTCGATTTCAACATTTTTCTCTATTTGCTGTGGTCCAAAAAATTTGCTTTCAGAAAAAAACGGTACTGAATAGATACGTCAATAGAAGGTATTGCAACTATTATAGAGGCTAAGCAAATAGCCAATACAGTTAGCGATAACTTGTTATTTGTCGAAACTTTGTGCGGCATCACTGAGTCATATTTTTTGCGGCTCAATAATGCCAATGCTCGGATTCGCATTAACTGTACATCCGATTTGCTTTTGCGATGACCGTTAAACTCTTTATTGTAATGATTTATCATTATTGGTGGTAATTGTGATTTGTAACTGGTGTCTGTGTGTGGTGTGTGTTGTCAGATTTGTCGTTAAGTTTGAGTATCGTCACGATTGTAATCGATTTTCAAAGTTAAAATATTTTAATTGAAGAAGTTTCTGTTTATTTTGGCATAGTAGCCATTCTGTAGACCCTTGGCATGATGAAATGTTGCGTTGAGTTGTTGCTGAATATGTTGAGCTGGAGTGTCACTGTATGTATATTTAAACTCCCATGTATGGAGTTAGTGATGGAAAAAATATTCAAGTGTGTAGGTATGTAGATGTAAAAACACTTCATAGTTGGTATTTTTTGGTACTCACGATGCAGGTGTTGACTTTGAATAAAGACATTAGATATTATAGAAACTTTTTTGTGAATAACCACTGTTCAGCTTATACCGGATCCTGTATATTATTATGATCTTTAAAATTGTAAGTAGTAAGAAATTAATCAACTTATTAGGTCCAACTTGCTGCTGAGTTAGTACAGTTCCCATATAAATAGTAACCAGCTCGTAAATAATACATGAACTCATACCACATTTCAATTAAATCGTTTAAGTTATTTTGCAAGAGTAAGATCTGCAGATCTTCACAGCTAACCTACAAACTTTCGCATTTATATAAGTAGGATTGAATTATGCATAAAAACTTAAATTAATTTTAATAGCACCGCTAATTTACCTAATACATATAAAGTAGCAAAACGGGCTTTCTAATTTATTTGAAACTTTTTGCTAATATCTATTGCATTTTTCTAGCTGGATATTCGTATTAGAAAAATGTAAGGGCACATCGTCCAAATTGAATTTCAGGTTCATCTAGTTGAATCTGCTTGATTGACTGCTATTTGATTGAATGACTAGCGCGTTCATTGAATGACATCAAACGAGGTAGAAATTATGGTGTGAGCTTCATTATTATTGTCTCAACAGTCAATATTTTCTCTCGTTCTTTATTTAAAAGTATATTTGTCTTTTCTAAATCCTCTTACGACCTTGTTTCTATAACCTCGATATTAAATGAAACAGAACTTCAGATTAAGCAATGTTTGGGGACTTAAGGCGCATAGGTATAACATGGAGTATGTACGCAATTTATTCCGCCCAACGTTTTCCAGTGCATTTCGACTCGCTGCCAAAGTAGGCTAGGCGATTCATCAAGATCTAACAAACGCACTTTCATCAGATTTCGATAAACTGGTCGCGGCTGTTGGACAGCCATGTGACTCGGCCTTTCGCTTTCAAGGTGATTTTCACTTCACCAAGCTGGTGTTAAGTGCCGGTTGGATATGTGCTATCGAAATTGAAAAGCAATAAACTACTAATATAGGTTATTAGGTGGTCAGGTCAAGCGCAATACAAGTAGTTCGGTAGTTACATGTGTGATTCCATGAAAACACTTAAAACAGTTCCTTCCTGCGCGTAAAAATAAGGGTAAATTATTATTATCAGCGATATAACCCTTGGCTCAGTAAAGAATTATGTTGTGGTTGAGAAGCTAAGGAAAATAACTCAGTTGCTATGTTGGAATATTTCACGTTTAAAAACAAACTTTTTTATAAAAATTTGTAGGGTTTCAAACGGAACTTTATAGAAAGACGTTTGTGTTTGTAGACCAAACAAAACTTGGGTGGAAGTGAAAAGTAAAAGTTTCGACCGAGAAGCCATTATATTCTCCAATTAAATTGCTGGGTTAAAGAAAATAATGTTTGAATCGCGTTTGAAATCTTTCGAAATGTATGAAACTCGACACTCGGTACTACAACTTTTAGAAAATAACGCGGCGTGAGGCCTACTTTTTAGCATTCGCAAGAATTGTCAATCTCCAATGAAAGTGTTGTCGCCTTAACGATTTCACTTTCGCTCGCTTACGTAAACACGACCTTTTATATTAATGCGATACGTAGACTTGATCTTTCGTTATTGTTTGAAACAATGGCGAGATGTAGCCTGCGACAATA
Organism: Colias philodice; assembly: GCF_061535455.1. NCBI lineage: Eukaryota > Metazoa > Arthropoda > Insecta > Lepidoptera > Pieridae > Colias > Colias philodice. The sequence goes on along the minus strand of NC_143098.1, from coordinate 10,724,550 downwards.
AATTGTTCTGTTTACTTTGTTCTGTAAATGTGGGTAGTTTTCTTTTGGAGACGTAATAACGGGGGTATAAAAGTAAATAGAGACTTGATATTTTGTCTGTTGCTAAGTTTTATTAAACCTGTTTGCTCATTAAGTCTTTGTTTATCATACCACTGAGCCTTATACAGAATCATAAACAGTAATTGTGTTTATAATTCGTTGGTGTTCAGTATTTTCATCTTTGAGGAGAAATACTTAAAATAATAATGAACTTTCGAGCCTAGCACGGATCGAAAGCGACAAAGTTTGATCAGCGACAATATATTATAGACTCATACCTCAACTCACCTCATATGCCACATAGAAATGAAGTAGCTGCTGATATCGGTCATATAATTATAATGAGTTTATTTTGTTACAAACATTAAAAATACAAATCTTTGCGCGTTATAATTATTATAACGCGCAAAGATTTGATTGTGAAAGACCAGATTGTCTTAATTAAGACAATCTGGTTCGCAATATATTTTCCACTAAGAATGATAATATTTAAAATTGATGAAATTATTAGGTTTGTACCTCTGTTACTCATAAAACATAGGCTATAGTCTAACACGAGTTATTAAAAGTTAATGACCTTAGCAGTGCTGGATGACATCTAACAACCTCTGTTATCTGATAACAATATTGTCGTAACCGGTACATTACCGGTAATGTTAATTTAACACGGTTTACTTCGTGTATTTAAGTTTTTAATCCGATAACGAATAAATGAACTGTATGTAGGTACAGTTAGTTTAACCTTAATGCGAAATTTCATCATTATTTTAAATTATCCTTAAAAATCATAAGAAATATTTAACTTGGTAAAGCCATGGAGTTTTTGTGAATCATATCGGTAACATAGTCATAATAAACAGTTTTAAATTTCTTGATATTAAATTAGAATTATCCTTATATCAGAATATCAAGCTTTTTTTCTTGTTACTCATCTACCTTACCTGCACAATATTGTCTGTTTTTGTTTAGAATCCTCATAAATGTTGTGTAATATTTGGTTAAAAATAAATATTCTTTTTAACGTTAGTCTAAATACATTATTTAAAAATGAATCTGAACTTTCTAGATACCAGTAGAACTAGAATATTATTAATTATCTTCTCTGCTATAATATAAAATGTATAGGAAAATGGTTATGCAATGCAACGATGTTTTTATTTGCTATATTATGAATGTGAAAGTTTGTAAACGGGTTTGGATGTTTGTGTGTCAAACGTTAAAATGGCCGGATGGATTTGCATGCAAGGGTCACGGTTCTGATTAAAACAATGTAATCACTTATGGTGCAACCCAAACGGAAAATAATAATGGAAAGTTTACTGTAGGTTTATTATTAAGTAACTAGCTTTCCGCCCGCGGCTTCGTCCGCGTTTTCAAAGAAAAACCCGTTCCCGTAGGATTTCCGGGATAAAACCCATCCTATGTCCTTTCTCGGGTATCAAAATATCTCTATACCAAATTTCATGCAAATTGGTTCAGTAGTTAAGGCGTGATTGAGTAACAGACAGACAGACAGAGTTACTTTCGCATTTATAATATTAGTATGGATAATAACACTTTGAATATGTTAAAACTTGGGGTTTCTCGAGAGATGGAGTGATTCATCATAGACATCTCAAAATACATAGATTATTTCGTTTGGTTTTGTACGCAATACAAATAATAAATTATCTTATGCGACACAATTATTTAAGCCGTGTCTTAATTTTTCCGTTTTTTGTTCCAGGTAAACATCAATTGTTGTTAAATCTGAAGCAGTAAATGGAAATTGGTTAAACAGTTGGTATTAACGATACTTACTCTCACTGTTTGGCACAAAAATGAAGATAAGGAAATCATTTGACGACGCGGTTGGCGCAGTGGTAAAGTAACTGCCTAATGAGCCGACGGTTCCGGGTTCGATCCCCGGTCAGGGCAAATATTTGTGTGATGAACTCAATTATTTGTTCTTGGGTCTGGGTGTTATTATCTACATATGTATTTATTAAATATTATATTTATCGTCGCCTAGTACCCACAACACAAGCCTTAATTGAGCTTAATGTGGGACTAGGTCGATTTGTGTAATAATGTCCTATAATATTTATTTATTTATTTATTATTTATTGAAATATGTGTAAGCCAATTTTTGTGAAGGAAGCCTATATATTATGCACATTTGACTGTATTTCACTAGCATTAAGTATACTGAACAAAAATTTTTTGATCGATTTGAAATTTTTTAAAGAATATAAAGTTTTATTTATTTATTTATTTATTATACTTTATTGCATTGAAAATACATATATAAATACATAAATAAAGACAATACTACAGAAACAGCAAAGGGCGGCCTTATCGCTAGGTAGCGATATCTACCAGGCAACCCAACAATCAGAGGAAATTTAACAATATGATGTGGGTGAGCAAAAATAAGGCAATACTAACACATTGAAAAATGTACAAAATAAACATATACAAAGCTAACTACTTACTAATAGTAATATAAAATACATAAAAATAATGAAATATATAAATACATAAATACGATAATAATTATAATAAATAGTTATACATACACTTACATACAATACATAAAATAAATACATAAATACATATACAAATATATATCCATAGCACATATATACATCATAAATATTAGTAACTATGTAGAAAAGAAGAGATCAGAAAAATAGAATAAAACGAGAAATAAAAATAAACGTAAATACGACAGCTATACAAAATTACACAAGAGATAGATAATAATTTTTTAATAACAGTTTAAAAGCGTTCAAATTTTGAGCACATCTGACCTTTGTGGGCAGAGAGTTCCATAATTGAACCGCACGAACTGCAAACGAATTGTGAAAGAATTTTGATTTGTGAGCCGGAATCAGAAGTAAAAGGTTAGTAGAGGAGCGTAGATTACTCGAGCTCAAGTATTTGAATTTCTCTCGAAGATAGCTTGGAGCTTTTGGATCAAACAACACACAGTACAGGAGATGAAGGATATGGGAGTTTCGCCTCAGTCGGATTGGGAGCCATTTCAGTTTCTTACGGAAGTCGGAGACGTGATCAAATTTTCTCAAACCAAAGATAAATCGGATGCAGAAGTTTTGGAGTCTTTCCAGCCTATCCAACTGGGCTTCAGAAAGGTCAAGGTAGGATGTATCAGCATAGTCAAGGTGGGACAGGAGAAGGGAATGAGCAAGCGCTAACTTTGTCGGAATGGGTAGAAGATTACGCAGTCGTCGCAAAGCACCAGCGGAGGCAAACAGCTTCCTGCTCACTTCTTTCAGTTGAGGATCCCAAGACAATGTTTGGTCAATATATATGCCGAGATCCTTGACGATTTTACTGTAGGGGAGTTGAGCGCCGCACAAATGAACTGAAGGAAGCGAAACCCAGTCAACCTTCGCGATTAGCGAAGGGCTACCAACAATGATGACTTGCGTTTTTAGTGGATTGACTTTCAATCCGAACTGGTTGCTCCACTCAACAACAGAGTTCAAGTCATTATTCATTGTTTGAATAGCGTTCGGCAACTCAGCAAGAGTTGACTGGGTATAGATTTGGACATCGTCGGCATACATGTGGTAGAGAGAAGATAAGGATTTCGAGATAGAATTAATGAAAATAGTGAAAAGGAGTGGAGACAAAACGCCACCTTGAGGAACACCAGCTTGAATATCACACCATGACGAGGTGACATCATCGCTGTGAATCCTTTGCCGGCGTCCACCTAGATAACTATGAAACCAATCAATACTAGTTGGAGATATGTTAAGTGAACGAAGCAGACTCACAAGGACATCGAAGTCAACGGAATTGAAGGCGTTACTAAAATCCAGTAACGTAAGCAATGTGAGCTGCTTGTTGTCCATGCCAAATCTAATGTCGTCAGTGACTTTAGTGAGAGCAGTAGCCGTACCATGACCAGGACGAAAGCCGGACTGGAGAGGATTCAATAAGTTGTTCTTATTAAGGAATATGTTCAATTGATTATGTACTAACTTTTCAAGGACTTTGGACAGGAATGGCAAAATGGAGATAGGTCGGAAATCGGAAAAAGAAGAAGGATTAGGTTTTTTTGGGAGAGGAATAATATTAGCCTTTTTCCAGGCCGTGGGGAAGGTACCCGTGGAAATGGAATGGTTTAAAATGTGGGTAATGACAGGAACGACTATGTCGAGGATAGGTAGGATCATGCTACGACTAATGCAATCGCTCCCAACAGCATTAGATGACAAAGACATGATATTCTTCTTAACATCACTGCTAGTAAATTGATTCAGACAGAACGGAGGAAAATTTGGAGTTGGAATAGAAGAAAGAGTGTTAATAGTCATAACTTTAGTAGTGTTATCAAAGTGAGGAGTTCCAGCAAAAAATTGGTTCAGTAATTCAATATTAAAATTTTTAAAATCAGCTTTGGGATCTTTACAGCCAACTCCTAAGGTTTTTAAGAACTTCCAAACTTTAGTAGGGTCGCCGTTCTCGACCGACGAGTGAATGTGACGTCTTTGTGCATCTCTACAACATGTATTACAACGATTCCGAATCTTAGTATACTTCTCCCTGTTCGCGTCGTTACATTTCAGTTTGAGTTTGGTTTTGGCTTTAGACTTCTGCTGCAAAAGTGATTTTAGATCATCCGTTAACCAAGGCGCTGGAAGGTGTTTTAGTTTTACCGGCCTAAGTGGCGCATGCTTATCATACAGATCGGTAACAAGTGATGAGAATAGTTCAACCTTAGTATCAACATTGTCCTGAGAATAAATGATAGACCAGTCAATATCTTGAGCATCACAACACAAGCGATCAACATCCATTCCGGCAAAGTTGCGTCGCAAGGAGGTCTTGGGTTTGTGTTTAGGAGGACGGATATTATAGGAGATGTAGATGAGGTCATGATGGGAAAAGGCATTGGCAGGATATTGACCATGCTGAAGGACAAGGTTAGGAGAGGAGACAATAATGAGGTCAAGAAGTGAAGGAGTGCAGTTAGGTAAAGTATGAGTTGGATTAAGAGGAAGAAGGTGAAGATTCGCTGACTCAATAATAGTTGTAAGAGTCTTGGCTCGGGAATCGTTTTTGACGATGCAGGTGTTGAAGTCACCCATAATTAGGGAGTGTTCATAAATAGGAATTAGTTGATCAAGGATGGATTCAAAGGAGTGAAAGTAGTTAACGGAAAGGGAGGGGCTATAGAACACACCAAGCAGGAGCTTGGTGTGGCGTAAGGTAACTTCAATGATGATATGTTCGGCAGCATCGGAGGGTGGAGGCTGGGGAGAGAGGCTAATAATTTTGTAAGTGAGATGGGACCTTAAGTAAATCGCGACACCGCCACCAGCCTTGCCGAACCGATCATTTCGTATCAGGTTAAAACCAGGAAGGGAATAGCAGGAGGAAGGAAGACAGGGTTTGAGCCAAGACTCGGATATAAGTAAAGCGTGCATGTTGACGGAATCGAAAGTTGCTAACATATCAGGAAAATGTGCTGGGACACTTTGCGCATTGATATGAACCGCATTAAATATTTTAGAATCATTAGAGAAACAGTTTGATAGGAGATTGTTTAGAGGAGTAAAGGAGGAAGTACTGTGGAAGCTGTCCTCACTACCAAGATCTTCAGAGGAGAAAGACAGATAATTAACATTACTAGATGTGCTATCGTTCAACATATTGATTTGAAGATAATGTTATATTCTATGCTATATGTGTATAAGAAAATATGTATAAATACAATATACCTACTATATATATGTATAACAAATAATTATATTGCACGCCTCATAAGCGAAGCGTTGAGGTGGGTACTACTGTCACTTCGCGCAAAACATCTGATTTTTCAAACTTAAAATGTCTTTATGTATCATACATTGCACTTGTAAGATAATACATACACACACATATTAAGAAAAAACACTATTTTTAACGTTCATGATATTTTTGATATCATTTTTGTTATTTAAACTAGTTAAAAAACAGTTTAAAAAAGTTCTGTCTTGGACGTCCGTGTGTCTGTATGTGCGGATCCTTTTTCTTGTTAACACGATAGCGACCGAAATACTTTACTAATCGAGTCTTTTTTTTTCTCTTACGCTTGAGTATGCTCAGGAATAGAACCCTTTCATTTTTCAGGGTCTGATTCGATGTGGTTTAATTGTTATTAAATAAACAAAAATAATAATTAATAAATATTTATTAAAAAAAAATTATGAGGCGTGCACTTTTGGATTTTCCAAATTATTATAGATTATATAAAATAAATATATAAATTTAAAATAAGTATGATACTAATAAGAATAAAAAAATACTAATGGTCCGGGAGCCAGCAGCAGAATTTATGACCAAGTTCCTCTCAAGCGGTAATTAGTAAAATGCATCAAAGTATAGTATTATGAAGCCTCGTGAACGTCAGCTGGAGCTCGGTTGGGGGGAAGAGCGGTTGTAGCCTCCCGTATCAGCTGACGGTTTTTCCACCAAGATACAGCCAGCTGACATATATATTTATCCACAGTTACATATAAGCTATCATCAGGTAAATTTTTGTTTGAGAGGAAATAACGGAAAATAAATTTTTCTTTAAATTTAACTTTCATGTTCGAGACACCAGCTGACGTATAATACACCATGTTGTAACCAGCTGACTATTTTTTTCGTTGAGATATTGGGTTAGCTACAATTTGACAAATTTTTAGCTGAGAGGAAATGAATGAATGAATGTATTTTTTTTCCTATGTGCGTGGGAGGCTACAACCGCTCACCCCCCCAACCGAGCGCCAGCTGACGTTCACGAGGCTTTATAATACTATACTCTCATGCGTCTGACGAATTATCTCTTGAGAGGAAATAATGAACCAAATTTGCACCTGGCTCCCTAACCATAATAATAAAAAATAAAATATAAATAATACTAGTTAAAATAGATGAATAAATATTTTCAAATTTAAATAGAATGGCAATAATATAATAAATAAAATAGGTATTAATTGAGATACAATAATTTTATATTGTGTTCAATGTAAAACTTAAATAACTTATTTTAACTACACCCCAGCAATAAATTGAGTACATAAATGAACGCATTTAAAATGTGTATAATTAAAAGTTTTCAACTAGAGGCGGTATTCGAAACCTTATATCCTTCGTCTTACAATGGCGACGTATTAATCTGCTAGCCCACCCATGATCTCGGCTCACCAGTCGAATTTCTTCTACTCTTTCTCATATGTGCTTAACAGTTAACTCCTAAAATATACTGCCGATGGTTAATCTTTTTGACTATTTTGTACTTTTCCCAAAATTCCATTCAATTTAATCCAATTATGGTCATCAGTGCCTAATCTATAACAACAAGATCGCCATAGTCATCGCATGAAACAACCACTTGTTGTCTGTTTACAATTTCTCTATGTTCATTTTGTTCGTACATTGCCTCGTCGCGATAGCGTTGCGTCACACGCACCGGCCCAATTTATATTTTAATTGCAGCTGATATGTGATGACACTTCCGTATGTAGCGATGTGCTCTAGGGTGTGATAGCGGCATCCGTGTGATATGAGTTGTTTACATTTTGTAAATATAATTAAAGCTGTTTCTTTTTCGTTTGTGTGTTACTAAGGAGCACGTAGATTAAATAGCGGAGTATAATATTCCATCAGGTCTATTCCAAGATTTATAAGATGGTAGTAAACGTATTTTTGATGGAATTCATCAATTTCGTGACATTTATTTTCAACATAGCATGTCTTTGCAGAAATTCTAATTAACTTCTCGAGTGTAAAGTAGATAACTATAATATTATGTATTAATCTACGCATCGAACCACACTAACCCAATGGAGTCCTATTAGGATAGTTGACAAATGCATCCATAGATATCTAGAGAGATGCCAATCGCTTGCGCTGAGTACGAAACCATGTCTCATAAAAAATTTACGCACACAACTGCAGTAAACAAAATCAAAACAATACGTGTGCGTGTCATCACACAAAAATATGAGAGCGACTATTCGTTCGCACACTTGATTGTAAGTGACGTACGTATACAGCACCACTACAGTTTGTTCTTTTTTTGGACATATTGCTGCGACACCGGCCCCGCCCCCTAACCATATCTCCCTTTAGTTTCTGTGATCTGTGGAATTATCATACCCACTTCGTTATTGGTGTCAGACTTGTAAAAGATTGTCTTAATTAGGTCAATTGTTAAGTAAGTTATTGAAAATCATGAGTAACATTGTTTCATTGATGGATGTTGTGTAATAGGACAACTTCTGCCCAATAATTCGATAATCCTTATTGTTAATTTTTTTTTATTGCGAATCAATTTATTATTTTTTAAGTTATATTGCTATTTTAAGATCAAGATGAACAAACTTTAAAATTCAAATTGTCTTTATTTGCTGAATGTAGTTACATAGCTGAGGTACAAATTTTATAGGTTCTTAGACATTCTGCAGCTCGTAGTTGAGCGTGCAAATATCTTAAATTAAAAATTACTTTATTAAAGGAGCTAGAGCTATTTTTAGCTGTAGCGAAGCATTTTATTAAAAAATGACCTCTAAATTTCTTAGGGCTAATACCCTATAATTAGCATATTCGAACTTCAAAGCAATATTGTTGCTTTGATTTGACTTCTAACTTACTGTTTGCTTTTCCTTTCTTAGTCGTTCCTAAAAATCTCTTTCTCAATTTGTTTTTTAGAACACTAGCAAACAGATACATCAAGTTATACACAGTTAATAGCCCTAACATCGGAAGTGTTTTCTATTGTCCATAAAAAGTACCAATAAACGAACATAAATCAACAGCACAAGTATGTGTTTAGTTATATATCGCACGTCGATTAGCTCTATCTTGAATTCTTGACACACTTACAATTAGTTCGCTCGTCACGAATGCTCGCTTTCACAACTTAAAAACAAATGTGCTATGATGGGATTGGAACGCGATTGATTTATTGTGTTACTAGATAGAATAGACAGTGCCCGTAATTGTGGTGGTTGGAAGATCTTATTTTGCTAGATAGGATAGTAATTGGTGAATTTTCCGATATTTTTGGCAATTTAATTGATACCTTGGGTTGTTTCTTATATTGGAAACTGCCTTTATCTAATGGCTGCAGTGACATAATAGTAGGTATATTCAGCAGAATGTGTGATAATGCAGATATATGTATAGTTGTTAACTGATAAGTGTTGAACAATTCCAAAAATAGTATCCAATAAGCAGGAAAGATCTGTCTCATCGACGAGATGTTGTATAAAACCGTTTTACAATCAATTCGTGAAATTGTTTAGTGTGAAGAATAACACATCCTTACAAAAATATTTAGTTCTTTATCCCGTTTAAGGAGAACCAACAGGTAATCAATAGATGTATGAGTAGAAAACACCAGAACATTCCAACGCGAATGTCACAACTCACAAGCGCAATCAGTGGCTGGTGTCAGATAAAAACGCATGCGCAAGTGTGCTAGGCCACCGGGTTAGCGGGCTAAGACCAGACGAGATACGTTTGGCACACATACGTGGGAACACAGACACGGTGGTAATAAATCTTGCCGTGTTTAGCCATCGGGGCCTTTGGGGTAGCTCGAGTTTCTCTTGTAGCGGTGTTTTTAGATGGATTCCTTAACTTTCTATAGGAGGAAAGCTAGTGTTTGTTGTCTACCCAATGCTGGCTCATTCATTGTCCTCATTGTGAAGAATACTGTAGCCTTGAGTGGATATAATTGACTTTGCTTGGGTTGTACCTGGGTAAAAAGTAGCTTACATGTTATGTAAGTCAAAAACGAAAAGCTGTCAGTTATAAATTTATAAAGAATAGAAAAAATTCGATCACGAGGCGGGACTCGAACCCGCATCCTTCGCGCCATTCCGGGGCGGATGCCTGACCAACTCAGCCACTCGTGACCCGCCAGAGCAATCGAATTTATTCTATTCTTTCAGTTTTATGTGTCTGAAGGGACACACCGCGCGCCATCTATTGAGATGATTAACAACCATTTCAACCAATATGAAGCACTTTTCAGTGAATACAATATTGTAACGATGGAACACGACCTTTTTTGTTGAATTTATATTTTTTTTTTTTTTTTTTTAAAAAAAAAAAAAAAAAAAAAAAAAAAAAAAATATATAAATTCAACAAAAAAGGTCGTGTTCCATCGTTACAATATTGTATTCACTGAAAAGTGCTTCATATTGGTTGAAATGGTTGTTAATCATCTCAATAGATGGCGCGCGGTGTGTCCCTTCAGACACATAAAACTGAAAGAATAGAATAAATTCGATTGCTCTGGCGGGTCACGAGTGGCTGAGTTGGTCAGGCATCCGCCCCGGAATGGCGCGAAGGATGCGGGTTCGAGTCCCGCCTCGTGATCGAATTTTTTCTATTCTTTATAAATTTATATTTATAAAGCATTTGAATGCCATAAAACCAAAAATATAAATTCAAGCTGTCAGTTGTTAAATAGAAACACAGACAACTTAATTATGACTATCGTTTTATAGCTCAACTAAGTCGTTCCCTTTCTGATACTTCAGGACCTGAATAACAAACATGCACGCATATGTACAAAATAATTCGCTTTATGAAGGTTACTTTTAACCAAACACAACTCAATTTACGTAGGTATATTTATTTACACAAATGTAACAGCGCTAATCGATTGAATTACAATGTAGGTAGGTAATGCACCTTTTTGCGTAGCTTTCACGGTGGCAATTAGCTAAACGGCCCAAATACCATGTCAGTATTTACTAGTATTTACTATTTAGCGTCACATGACAGTGGTGCTAGAGAAGTACGGCCTTATGCAACGAGGTGCGTATACGGCGACTATTAACACCAATACCGAGGAATGCGGGTAGTCGGCGAATTAATTACCGCCATTGAGTGTGATCGCTTCCGCGTATCGTGTGTGTAAACTGCTTGGCGCTTTGGTGTGTGTGCTCGGAAGCTGAGAAGAAAAAAGCTTTTTTTACAAACAGTACTTTTTCGACATACCACAAGGTACTGTCAAATTCTTTAAGATAATAACATTTAAATATTTGAAGAGATGCTGCAATGTACAAAATCATTATTTTCGTAATAATTATTTTTCGAACTACTATGATCTGTTTCATTGTCATATTTCGAAATTCTATCGGATTCGTTTATCGTTGTATTAATTATAGATACAAAAGTAGTTGAATGTTTTATATTGTTTAGTTTATAATCTGGAGTAAATAATACAGAACCTACTTTTTTTCCGGAAACAATGCGAACAAATATGTTAATTTTTCGCAAAGGTAACTGGTATTATATCACATTTGAATTAATTATATACAAAACAAGTGAAGAACACAAAATATTTTCAAATTATATGAGAACATAATATAAAAAAGTATGAATTAAAAATATTATTCTTGACATAGGTACACTACTCGTAATATACATAATACATATTATAATATTTGTTTTTTTTATCGTGTTGGTTTATACAGGGAATATTATTTTTAATTAAGTATATAATTGCTATTCGATTACATATTGTTAAATTGCATTTAAATTAATAAGATTTGTCATATTTATGACTATAGTTAGAATGGAGGTGACTAGTGGTTTAAATAAATAAATAAAATAAATAAAAAAATAAATATTATAGGACATTATTACACAAATCGACCTAGTCCCACAGTAAGCTCAATTAAGGCTTGTGTTGTGGGTACTAGGCGACGATAAATATAATATTTAATAAATACATATATACATAATAACACCCAGACCCAAGAACAAATAATTGAGTTCATCACACAAATATTTGCCTTGACCGGGGATCGAACCCGGGACCACCACTAAGGCACTTCACTTGTTATAAATAAATGAATAGACTTTAAATGGGATTTAGATCAAGTGTTGACTGTCGATAGATTTGTATAATTTGTAAAATATGTCTAGAATTTGTAACTTTGTACATTAGACTTTAGAGGATACTATTAGGGTTGCTAATTTTATTATAATAGAACATTCAATTTTCTATTTCGGTGTTATTATTTTAATAAGTATAAATAGTCTTGTATCTTGGCGATTCACAAAGGAACTGTGTAAAATACCTACGCAGTTTGTATTGCTACACTAAATACAAATTGACAATGTTTTATTTTTATTTTGTTCTTTTATATATATTTACTTATTAGCCTTTTTCAATCCTACTACTATTATAAAGGCGAAAGTTTGTATGGATGTTTGTTACTCTTTCACGTAAAAACTACTGAACCGATTACAATGAAATTTAGCACACATATAGAGGGTAACTTGGATTAACACATAGGATAGGTTTTATCCCGGAAATCCCTCGGGAACGGGAAATATGCGGGTTTTCTTTGAAAACGCGGGCGAAGCCGCGGGCGGAAATCTAGTTTATACATATATTGGGAATTAAATTTATTACAAACTATTGGCAACCCTATCACACTGGTGTAATAAAGTGTGATTTGTCTTAGGTAATTATGTCAGGTGTAATGATTTATTAAAAAGATGATTTATACCTGTATTGTGTGCTATGAAATCGCAATAAATTGAGAAATATAGGTTGGTGCGAAACAACTATAGTTTATTTAGTAGTGCTATAATGTGATTGTTTGATTGGATATTTGTTTGTTACGTAGATATAAATGGGATAACCGATTTGCATTAAATTGGATCCACAAAAATTTACTTAATTAATTAACATTACATGAAATGGATGAAGTGAAAAGATATTTATTCCACAAAAATGCAAAAAAAGTGCATAATATCTCTACTTATTCATTGAAAGATAGTAAAATCATCGTTCATATTTTGCCTCATTATTATTATTCAAAAAAATAATAATAACAACATTCCTTATGCATTTAACATCATATTTCCAATACAAATCATCAAATGGAACAAAACATTTGGCTAAAATTGCAAACAATTTTCGCGAGACACGACATGCAAATTTTTGCGAGATGTAACCTTGAAAGTTAATCCGACCATGCTCTAGCCTGATGCAAAATCGATATCCAATTCTAGGCACCTGAGTGACATCCAATGGCCTGCATAATAACGCGCAGGCGCAACAGGTGGAAATACGGTGGAGTCCTGAATGTCAATAATACAAATATTTTTTAAAGTGGGGAAATCTTGCATGCATACTCACGACCCCCGGGGAAAGAGCCGTGGCCTTACCAGCTAAAACCCCACTGTCTTCCGTACACTCAATAATACAGCCTGCAACTCCAACGCATAGACAAGCGTTGGTGGATGAACTTTTCAGGTGAAATGGTGTCGTAGGTATTGTAAGCGATACACATAGGAGGACTAAAGCTTTTATGGAAAATAGACTGTTGATATCCTGTTACATAATACATATTATAAACACGAAAGTTTGTAAGAATATGGATGAATGGATTACTCTTTCATGCAAAAAGAGCTGCCCCCCTAGACAAGTGGCTTTCTATTAGCGTAAAGTTCAATAGAATAGATTAAGAATGTATGAAATTGACGTTTGATTACGACGACGACGACGATTGATTACGTCAATCTCATACATTCATAATCTATTCTATTGAACTTTACGCTAATAGAAAGCCACTTGTCTAGGGGGGCTGATCTGTTTGAAATTTGGTACAAAGATAGATTATTGTCTGCATTAGCACATAAGCTATTTTTTACCAGGGTACCTACCACGCGAGTGATACCGCGGTTCTAGCTAATCCATACTATAATATTATAAATGCAAAAGTAACTCTGTCTGTCTGTCTGTTACTCAATCGCGCCTAAACTACTGAACTAGTCTCGCTCGAACTCGCGGAAAACTAGTTCATAATAATTATGTATACTTTTGTTAATGCACATATGTATTTAAAATTTTAAATACATAACAATGAACATAAGTAACTATACTAGAAAAACACAATGTTTATCTTCAAATTACTCTCAAAAACTGCTTAAAAACGATCCATGGGAAAATAATTATACAGTATACAATAAGAACTTACTTTTTGTTTCAAGCCTTAATCTGAGCTGGATAAAATCAAAATTCAAAAGTATCAAAACAATGTTCTATTTCTGAACTCATTATAACGAGTATCCGGTGTGTAATTACTGGATATCCCATGTCTTCAATACCCAAGGTTTATAATAATTATAGAACTATTTCTGTTCTTATCACGGGAATGGAACGGGAAATTCTGTCTTCAATAACTGTAATGTAAGTATCAAATAAGGGTTTTATTTCTGCGCTAATTATAAAAGTGTGAAGTCGCGGAAATCTTTTCCATAATTAATTAAATCTTACACACTCATATTATAAAGAGGTAGGTAAAGTTTCCAACATTGTACGTTTGTAGGGATCTTCAGAAGTACTTACTGATGCGATCATGCAAATTATTTTTTTTACAATAATGCCTATCTTACTATTGAAGATTAATATAGACATTTTAACATAGCGCGAAGTCGGGGCTAGTAATAAATAAACAACAATAATAGCGTCATAGAAATTCCCAGCGATATCACATAATCAGTGATAACTGATATAATGTACCATCGATCATGGTTTTGTTGACGATCTCCTAGAATGGGTATCAAGGGCGCACGTTTGTTAGTGGTGATTTGAGTTTGAGGTTTTGCTTTGAGTATGAACTCAAAGTTTTGGAGTTAAAGCATTTTTTGTTTCCACACCGCTTGCATTATTGCATCCATCATTTATTTACTTTGTGCCTTCAAAGAAATTCCATACTAAACAGCTGTTAATCCCGGGGATGTACGCTTCCATGGCACTAATAAGGAAAGGAAACTTACGACTCACTATACAAGGCGACATAGGATAGAACCGCCCGAACGGCCAATTTTAACGTAGAACAAAAAACAATACACTAGCAGGTCTTTGTCACCAATAAAAAACTATTAGCAGAGGCATTTTCTTCACTTAGTCAGCGGCTACAAAAAATGAGTATGTTTTTTGTTACCAATTCTGTGGTTAACCGTGATTCATGGCTCGAATCGAAATCAAATAAAAGTTGAGTCGGCTGAGACAGTAAGAGGTCATTGACCCGCTGCGGTGCGTGACCATCAGGTCAAGGTTGCTGCTATCGTGTTACGAATTATCTGAGAAATTTTAGATAGGTTTATCTGGAGAAGATTGTCTGGATGTGTAAATTGTCTTTACTTCCAAATTATAATAAATTCATCTCATGCTAAATTTGACCATGTCAAGTACCATTTCATAATATGAACGGAATTGCTTAGACTGGTTTATTTATACGTTTTACGTTATTTTAATAAGCTGCCAATGCGCCTATGCTATGAACAATTCCATTGTTTGCAAGTAAAACGCAATTTGAAAGTATGATAACTTCCTTGTTTTACGCGAGTCAATATGAGCGTACCAAATAAATATTGGAATATAGCCGAATCAATAGCCTTGTTATTTATTTTGCTAAATAATAATATTTAATTATACCCGGCGCGGCGAATGATGATCCCTATGACAGTTCGTCTAGTGATTGCTAGTATGATGGGTCGTGTCGATACCTTACTATTTCATAGGCAAAGGCGTGGTTTGCATTCAGCCAAGTCGGTAAACATGTTTTTACAAATATTATAAAATGAATTTTTAACGTCTATTATGTTATTGTTGTATTAATTTAAGTTTTTTAGCGTAGATTAAGTAGGTAAGTAAAACGAAAGTTTTCCAAAACATAAAAATGTGCCTTATCATTTTCACGTAATTTTTAACCCGTTTAACACAGTGTATATTATTTTATCATGAAAATGGAATCCCCCATTTAATTTGTCTAAAAAACTTATATTATCATAGGTAAGTAAATTGACGCGAACGGTAATTAATTAATTAATTATGCTGCGATCTGTTCCATTCATTAGTGAATGAACTAAAGCTTAAGCATGGAAAAAAATGTGAACTCGTTTCCATTATCGAAATTTGTTTATCGATACTTTCCGCACTAGTCGATAAATGCCAACGATGTAAGTTTTGAAGGACGTAAACGTAAAGTCAGATTGATATAATTTCTCGTAAATGTTAAGAATTGTTATAATTCCACCGGAATATCATTGTTATGGCATTAAGCTACGTAAAAATTAATAAATTAGATTTTTAGACGCCTCCAATACGTTTCTAATTTAATGGTGACGCCATTACAAGTTTGTCTCTTGAGAATAACTGTCAGTGTCATAGGAATCATCATTCGCCGCGCCGGGTATAATAAATAATGAGTTTCATTGAGGATTTTCCAGTTATTAATCCACATGAAATATGTAAACAATTGTTTTGCCCTGTATTACTAGGTTAGCACTCGTATTTGTATTTGTATGTATAAAAGAATATTTTGGGCTTTCAACTGAACAAAGACGTTCAAGAGTTCCTAAAGCTACAATGAGATATATTTTTTAAATTCATTAATTGCTCCATAATTATGCCTAAAATGTATCTATCCTATGCTACGCCTACGCGTGCTACACTAATATTATTCGCGTGATATAATCAATTAATTATTTGGTGCTTAGTATTTAGCAAAGGTCATTAAAAACTCGACTTCAGATAGAACTAACACTTCCTTGTACGTTGATCCAAAGCAAGGGGCCCCCGTATGTTTGGCCTACCTTCGTTTATGTCTACTATCACTAAATATGCATATTTTGACATTTCAAAAGGTTCACATGAAAAAAACGTGTTCCTAAAATTACACGATATTTATTGACTAGCCGTAAATAGATCAAAACAAAAGTTAAAACTTGGCGAACGGCGTGACCTCGCCATACCTCATCGAGCACATGCTATTCTGACTATTATGAGCAGGAGATACAGCTCGTTCTTCCATGCCCAGTTTGTTACACTGGTCATTAATAATTCGATCAGTGTTTGCACAAGTGATAATGAATAATGATTGCCAATTGTTGGCTTTTGATTGTAGATCATGTTTAAAGTTTGTTGTTTCGCGATGTTTATGGCTTTGCAAAGGTCGTTCTACTTTATTTATGGTACGTCTTTGCAAAGAATGTTCTGTTATTTAATGAATCGCTAAACTGTTCATAATATAGGTAATTATTTTAAACACTTAAGGGTGCACTCACACACATCAGTCACCGTCACGGCACGTCACCGGACAGGATTAAAAAAAAATATGTATCAATAGTTCTAGTATGACTCTGTTCCCACACGACAGTCGCCGGCACGAAATCTATCAGTGACGTCCCCGGTCAGGCACGTCAAATAATCTTTCCATACATGTATCATACTTTTATCCCCACTCACCCGGTGCCGTCACGTCTCAGTTCAGTCAGCGTCGTGCTACCGTCAATTGCTACATGTTCTCTAGCGTGACACACGTCTAATCACTCACTAACCTGATGTATGTGTTCAATGATTCAGTCAAACCGGCGACGTGACTGACGGACAACATGACGGTGACTGGTGTTTGTGGATACGTACACAAACCGTCACCGATCAGTCATCGGTGACTTGACGGTGACTGATGTGTGTGAGTGCACCCTAAGTCTAAAAGGTTCGGTGGAATTGGAAAAAGCAGACACGTTATTTTCACTCATTTTTTGTAGCAGCAATTTCATGAAGAATTTTCTTCTGTTGTTTTTAGGATATGTCTAATAGATTGGCGTAGATTAGATGGCATTACCAACGCCTACACCAGGTTTCAAGGAATTTAACAATCAATTTGCTATGTATAGTTCTAATAAAAGCTACCACTGAGCCTATTGATTAGTATGCACAGAAGATTTCTAGTTTAAAATTGTAAATGTTTTCCGCGTTTCCTGGTCCTATAATACTTAGTTTTTCTTTGAAAAAAGTATAAAAGCGACTACGTACCTGAAGTATGAACTTCGTATTTGGTCTCGTAATCTAGTCAATTAAGACGTGAAAATACATAGTAATAAAATAACCAAAATTACGACTCAGCAAATTTTTGGTGAAGACCTTTAGTTTAGTATTAAGCTCTGAAGTTTCCCGAAATCAGATGAAGAAGTTGCCAAAACATATCGTCTCAAATGCTTTCCGTACAGTATTTAGCATTAACATTAATGTAAAGCATTACCAGAAGGTTGTATATTACATAAACATTGATATGACTGATGGTGACGACAGAGTGCAATCGATGTGGGCCATCAGATGCGTGCTCGGCGATCGCGTGTGATTGCATTACGTGAATAGCCTATGTGGATACATCATGATATGGTGCTTGGTAGTGCGAAGGTCTTCTAAGGCTTGAGTAATTGGCGTCCTTGAGTAAAGTGTAAGGTTCATGAGAAACGGCATTGAAATGGTCTTGGCGATGGAGTTTTAGGTTAGAAAATGTTGTGTGGATTGAAGGAATTTCAAGTGCCTGTTGGTTATAGTAATTGGTATATGATGTATGCTTGATAATTGACTATAATGCTGTGCTGATAAGGGCAGTCCCTTATCAGCACTAGGTGGTTCTTCCACCATTTCCTCGTTTATCAATGCAAAAAGTTCTGTAAGCAAATACTGCTTTTCGTTTTGACTAATGCATATTGGGTATTCAGGTTCATCAAACAATTACACTTAAATAATTTTTACTTACATTTTATTTTATTTTAGTAAATCTTGTTTTTCTTTTATTTCCAGATGCTCCAAGAGAAGCGGCTATGCATCCTGGGCGCGGAACTCTCGGAGCTGGAGATATTCGAGCGGCTGCTGCGCTTCTCGGGAGCCCAATTGAGGCTATTGCAATGCTTTCAGGTGAGATCCTAGCATTAAGCTCTATCTGTTGCTACTCCCTAGTTGTTTTACAAGAAGCAGCTTGAAACTGATAAAGGGTGATGCTGATTTAAAAAATGGATTAGAGGAAATAACCCTGTTATACCAAGGTATTCCGGTTGCTTTTTGCGATATGCTAGCGTTTTATTTAGGTATATTTCATTATTAAGCTTAGTAGCATTTTGTATTAGAATTTTTTAAAAAAATCCGGCCCGACATAGATCAAATACTGCCACGCTTTTTCCATACATTTCAATGGTACACGCGTATTGTTTATCAATGTCACTGCCGTAATAAAGAGTGCATTTAATACATAATATTGTTATTACGCATGCGTTGCGGCCGAGGATGACTCAGCATAAATTGCACTAGATATACGAATGTCTTAGGCCTTAGCGTCATGTTACAAATTACGTGATCATTACTTAATAGCCCCATATTATTCAATTTATACCCGTCCGATCGCAATAGCAGTTTGCATCTACCTCTATAGAAATAAAAGGCATAGCTTATGTACGAACACATGTGTTGGCCTAGAAGATTAGAATATTTTTTTTGAAAATATTTTAACTGAAGGCGCGAAACAGGGTGCATCAGCAAAACCTCGGACAAAAGGTTAGTTTAGTTAGTAGTTGGGTATAACCGCGAAAAATTGTCCCGTTACATTCATGACATCATAACAAACGTTACATACATGACTGAATGTTACTTACATGACCATTATAAAGCTTAGTACATATATCAGTTATCTTTTCTTCCTAGCATTAAAAAGTTAACGTCGACATGGTGTCTTACACTCACACGACAGGAAAAAATGGAGATATAGGTAGGTAAAACCAATTCATATCATAAAATAATGAATTAAAACAAAAAGATGCATAAATCAAAATTGTATTGAAAAAAATTGATATTTTAAGGGTGCACTCACACACATCAGTCACCGTCAAGTCACCGATGACTGATCGGTGACGGTTTGTGTACGTATCCACAAACACCAGTCACCGTCATGTTGTCCGTCAGTCACGTCGCCGGTTTGACTGAATCATTGAACACATACATCAGGTTAGTGAGTGATTAGACGTGTGTCACGCTAGAGAACATGTAGCAATTGACGGTAGCACGACGCTGACTGAACTGAGACGTGACGGCACCGGGTGAGTGGGGATAAAAGTATGATACATGTATGGAAAGATTATTTGACGTGCCTGACCGGGGACGTCACTGATAGATTTCGTGCCGGCGACTGTCGTGTGGGAACAGAGTCATACTAGAACTATTGATACATATTTTTTTTTAATCCTGTCCGGTGACGTGCCGTGACGGTGACTGATGTGTGTGAGTGCACCCTTATCCGCTTTTTATTCCTTTCTGCATTTTTCGTTTGTAGTTCTTTATATTTCTCGGGATTTTGAACTTGTAACTTCTCTCGATATTTTTTTTGCCTTTCGGCATTCGTCAACGCCATCTGTAATTTGATTTTCTCATTTGAAAAAATAATTAATAAAAAAACTTAAAAAAAAACCCGACTGACACTGCAAATTCATAACACGCAGTCGGAGGCTACACGGCTACAAAATATTACTGGCCTCTACCCATTCTATACATCTTATATAGCCTCCGACTGCGTGTTATGAATTTGCAGTGTCAGTTTTTTATTTTTTTTATTAATTATTTTATTTTATTCTTTTTTTTGTACAATCAGGTAAAAAATATTAAGGTAATGGAAAACTATAGATAAAGACCAATCCAATGATATCTTGCACATCGAAATCCGTTCAGCCGTTTAGATTTGAAAATATTATCGTCCTTTAGTCGCGCAATTTTTTAATAGACCTATGTGTTCTAAGCCTAACAACATGTCATGACTGTAACGTAACACATTTCGTTACACATCGTTACAATCATGACAAAAAATGCGGGCGACATAACCTTAAATTAAAATTACTACTCGATTGTGAATGCTAAGAACCACGAAGTAGTCTTATTCTTTAGTTTTATAGTAAACCTACGTAAAGATTTATAATAATAAGACAGAATATATATACTTACCTCGTAATCGAACACTTTAAATACCCTTTTTTCGAGCGACAAATCTCACATCAACACAAAACACTATTTCTCTCAAAGAAAAAATGGCTGCTTTTGTTTTTTAAATGTTGCCAGCATGCCAAATAGTGTTACCACTCAAGAATATAAGAGAAGGATTCTGATAATTCTTATAGTATGGCAGTTAGAGACGTTACATACGTGACGTTACACACGTATAAAAAAAGTGGACAGTTTTTAAAATAATACTTAATAAAAAATCGATTAAGGCCTTGTGCATTAAAAGATTTTTATGTACATGTTGAATAAGAAGCACTGGGGGCGGATCCCATCCGCCAAGAAAAGAAAAAGAACAAAAGCATCAAATTAAATAAAACAAAAAGATCACTGCTGTGACTACATTGTCTATCGTAGCTGTACAAACAAACTCATTTGAAACAAACGACACTACCTATCTAGTTTTACGTGAGGTCTGTGGCATTGTCGCTCAAATGGCGTGTAAGCGTATTGTTGCTTCAATGTGCATCAAATGTATGACAGGCTATGTAGGCCAGCGGGATCTCTTTGTTGAGCTCGTCTCGTAAATACGACAATGTTTCTCGTGATAGGTTTTGTTCTGCACCAGAATTTACTTTGGAAATGGTCCTGTTACGCCTAAAACGTCTGAATGTAGATAAAACAATTCCCTGAACAATAGCTTTATCTTTTGAGTGTCTTATGAAAGTACTAGCGGTCCGTCCCGGCTTCGCCCGTGGTACATATTTTGCAATAAAAGGTAGCCTATGTTCTTTCTTAGGGTCTAAAGATTGTCTGTGCCAAATTTCATCAAAATCGGTTGAGAGGTTTAAGCGGGAAAGCGTAACAGAGACAGACAGAGTTACTTTCGCATTTATAATATTAGAAGGGATAGTAGGGATGATACTTAACGCCTTATTAGGCATTCTTATTGGAAGAAATACAGCATTTTAGGAATTCCTTTTAGACTTGTTGCGGTTCATCTATAGGCTAGACTAACATCATTTCCCCAGATAACCTTACCTAAAAAAATAAAGCGAGCGAATAAAAATTAACTCAGCCGTTTGGTCACTCAGCTTCACTTTTACTAGTAAAAGTTGGAAAAATGCAATACTTCTCGTAGCATTCCAGTTTTCTACACAAGTATGTTAAACCATAAACACATATGTAGAGTGGTTTCTAGCGACACCTAGCACGTAAGCAAAGACGTGACCGTTACGTAACCCTGGTGGCATTGCGTCGGAGCGCAATGTTAATGCACATTCTGTTGACCGAGGTCCGTTATACGAAATTGTGTGTGTAAATGTGTAAAATATGTGTATATACCATAGCCATATCCCATATACCCATATGGGATATGGCTATGGTATAACATGGAAGACGTCATTTAGCCAACGCTCCCTATGAACAAAAGAAAGAATTGCCCAAAAAGAAGTTGATAACAACCACATATCCCTGGCTAAATGTGGAGACAAACCCTGATGCTAGCCATCTGTTTGCCGGGATGGAAAGTTACAAATACAAATAAAAATCGTATATTTACTGGAACATAAATCTTTTGAAGACAATGGAGGCAAATCATTATACAATTGTCATATTATATCATGTAAAGATATTTCATATTAGCGACTAGATAGACTTATCCATCTAATATATGTATACGATTAGCGCATGTTGCAAAGTTACAGATCTTGCGCAAGCTCATCCCACTCACGACCACGTAAACATTGGCGTCTGCCTTTTGGTATTGTAATGAGTAGTTGTGCCAAATTATTTTTTACTGAAATACTGCTTTTGTAACATGATGTCTGAATAAATTTCCAGTGTGGAAAAGTGAGAAAAATAGGTGGTCTAGTGACATAACTTTAATAAATTTAAATATAAATTTATAAATGAAATATAAATTTATGAATGCCATAAAACAAAAAATATCAATTTTAATAAATTTACCACGTTGGAAATAATACTGCTAAAAGACATGTGTTTCCTTGTAGTTTTGATGAGTTGTTTGCGGTCGTAGAGTGTCTCTTTGTGAAGAAATTGTGGTTACAAAGTTCGCTGGAGACTGTATTTATTTCCCAATTTCTAACTGTTTGATAAGGACAATCAGAGATGCGGCTATCACGTCATATTATGAAGTGGTCTTAAAAATGTAACTAAGATTAGTAAAATTCAATAGTCATGATGATGATCATGGTGGCAATGACGTATATAGCTAGTCAACGGATTATCCCAATGCCATATGCCACAGGTCGTTAGGTCATGGGGAGTAGTTACATTTGACATGAGACTCGCGCATTGTATAGTGTTTGTGATTATCATCGATTTTACAATACAATGACGTCATTACAAATGAATTATAGGAGGAAAAGCTCGGCTTTGTATTCTCTTCGTGGGTTGGAAAATAATACCTCTACGTAATAGACAACCTTTGGAGTGTTGTTATGATATTGCTTGCTTTCTAAAAATAAACTCGTTATTAGAAAAGTATGCATATATAAATTTATTCAGATAATTGAAATATTTCTGTACTTTTCTATTGTGAAAGATTGTCTCGTCCCAGATCTTCCACTCCCTTGCTTTTCATATGAATAAATTACAGTTGTCAGTTTTCATGACGCTGTATTAAGGAGTCAATAATAATATGTAATTAGTGTAACAATAAAATTAACGTCAGTGGGTAATTAGCATCGAGATGGTAATATCATTAATGATAATGAATGCACGGGAATATCCGTTAAGTAATACTTGAAGGTATCTCGATTAATGTGTTGTTAAGTGCTATAAATTACAATGTGCTACTTATTCGTCGCCTCTTGTTAATTAAGTGCTAGTGTCCGATACTTTTACGATAGCTTTATCTTTTGACTCCTCTATTTCCTCTACATAGTAGCACTGGCCGTTCTTGGAAGCATCGCCAATATATTGTTTATATTTTATGTTCAACGAATGTACATTTATCTTATGCATCGATTACAATGTATTAACTTTATTAATAAATGATTTACTATTATTATTCATTTCTATTTTTTCTCTTGTTACTAAACAGTTTATTAACGGAACTTTTTTTGCTATATTTATTTAGAAAACAATTTGTTTCCTCCTCATGCCTCCTCCATACACCTCCTACCATGTAACATACGTGATAGTTGACGATGGATAAAAATCTTCCAGTTTCTATATGGACTATAAAATGGGATGTACGGAAAGATATATTACCTTGCTTCTTGTAAACTGCTAGTGGTTAACGACCCGTCCTTGATGCTCAAATTTACGGTAAACGGACTAGCTTGTGAGATTTTATCTAATCTAGATATGCATTATACATTCACCCAATTTGTGGTAACTGTTCTATATGGCTGATTCAGTACCTACGAATTACAAACCAGGTCGTTTAGAGGCCGTTTATTATCACTGGTAATGCAGCAGAGCTCGTGAAATACTGCTCTGTTGATAGTGAGAATTTAGATGTCCAATAGTATGATAACTAGTGAAGTATGTATGTACTAGGTTTTCGCCCGCGGCTTCGCCCGCGTTTTCAAAGAAAAACCCGTGTAGGTCCCGTTCCCGTGTGATTTCCAGGATAAAACCTATCTTATGTGTTAATCCAAGTTACCCTATATAGGTGTGCTTAATTTAATTGTAATCAGTTAAGTAGTATTTGCGTGAAAGAGTAACAAACATACATACACATACATCCATCCTCACAAATTTTCGCATTTAAGTATAATATTAGTAGGATATCAGAGTCAAGGTAGGGGAAATTAATTAAAAAAATTGTCTGAATGTTGTCGAAATCCATGAAGCCATAAAGAATCTCGAAATTTTCCCCAGTAAATTGGGAAACGTGGAAAATTTTGCGAATGTTAAGCCTAGTAGTGTTTTCCAACTCGTTGTTTACGTCGGTGATGGCGGAGGTATGTCAATAACAACGGCCTCGTTGTTATGAGCTTTGTGTAATTGGATCGCTCCAGTGTTTGTAGGCTGTAGGCTATAGTACTGGGATAAGGGGTGCTTCACATTGAGAGAGTTTTTGTACTTTGTATGTTCGTGGAATATTTTTTAATTGTTTTGAATGGAATTTTTTTGGCTGTCTGTTATGTGGACACTATAGACGATGAACGAGTCGTAAAAATAGATTACTTTTAAAATTGTATGTTATTAATTTGATTGTGTGTGACAGAAAACCACGAGACATACGAGTTGAGATGATTGAAGATCTCTTAGCCACGATAGAGAATATATACAATTATAATTGAGTTATTTTGTAAGGATCAGATTTGCATTTACCAATGGCTATCATCAAACAAGACAGTCTCCCCACAACCTAATTTACGCTTTACTAATAATTGTCAGACGTGCCTCCGTACCCATCGCACGTCGCTAATCACATTGTAGTTAAAAAGTAACCACCCCGGCCGGCTTTTGCTCAATTTGTTGCCTGGAATTCCACTTCTATACCTATCCCATTATTGGCTTGACGACATTCCACCAACAATGTTGCTAATATATACTATAATCACATCACGCGATCACTGCTGCATAGCTGGGGCATCACAAATTACTATGTTGCTACGATTTTTCTCATTAAAATCCAAGGCTTTTTTCACACTTAGTAACTTGGTTTCTATTAGATTGTAATGGGATGGGAATGCGAAGGTCTATAATACAAAAAGCTGTTAAATTAGTGGCATAAATTGATTTTTTGACTGGTCTGTTATGGTTCTTAGCTGTGTTTGGTTGAAGCAATTGTAGGGAAATATTTAGCCCTCATTTTAACAAGTGTATGAACAAACAGCTACTGTAGAAAAGAAGTCAGTCAGTCAGTAGCCTTTTCTTAAGCAATCTCTTTACAGAAATTTCGCAATGACTTATTATGTTTTCAATTTCATCATTTTTTGTTTTGTTGTTGTGGTTTGTGTGTTAAGGAAAATAAAACTGATTCAAAGTTGTAACGCTTTTGCAGCGCAACATACTCGAGTGGTTTTTATGTCTGCTTTTTTATTCATTAAGTCAAGGCTTCGATATGAGTTATATCACGTTCGCACTAGAGGTTATCACACTTTTGCTCGATAAATCGTATGTTAAAAATTACTCTCACTTTCTACGACATGTTGTAAACAATAATATAGAGTTGTTTTGAGCAATAAATTTTTCGTATCTATCTCATCTTTTGGAAGATACATAGATGTACATATATTCATTTGGTTGAAATTTGTTAAGTAAAGGACCATGGGCCTTAGACAAAGTAACAATTAAAAAACTATCTAATGTCAATCCCATACATTTTTCCTTTTCTAACTTCGTTATCGTTTTTTAATTGTTACTTTGTCTACGGGCCCTGGTCTGCGTTTTTTTCTTCTGTACTAGTGAATTGATAACATTCCGGCCATTATGCAAAATGAATATGTGTACCTAAATAAAATACAACTTACTCCTTAATTGGAAACGTAAAGTACTGTAAGATAATTGTTTACCGTATTTGCGATTACGTCTAATAAATATTCATAAAAGAATTACAAAAACGGTCTAGCACTTAATCCAATTAGCGAGCGATAACGTTACTTTTCTTAACCATGTAATTAAAAATGATAGAAAAAATAACAATTGAATATAATGAAAAATGCAATAACAAATGCAGCTGGTGTTTGTAAATTCGATGAGACAAAACAAGTGTCATAATTATTCACTACACACTATGTATTACAATTTACAATGTAACCCACTTGTACATACATAGTATAAGTTCTCTTTGTACTATGACTGACTTGTTTACATAGCAGCGTGATACGCACCATTTCACTTGCAAGTGTAGTGTATGTGACATCGCAATTTATGTCCCTTCAAAACAATTGCATTTAACTTTGATATGCATGATGCAACTATGTTTGATACGGCGTTAACGAGTTGATGGTTTAATGATTCAGTAGATATGTTTAATGGTGTGGCGTTTGTTTTTATGTTATGTATACTTTATCAGGGGCCATATTATCATAATTAATCATAGCTGGTTATTGCGATCACAATATGAATTTTCCAGTCAGTCCAATTCAGGGCGTAAACTGTCTGGAAATAAGGGGTCATAATACGACCCCAGTGAACTGGTATTGTAAATAATGTATTTGCATACTGCTTCTTTGCTTAGTCTTACAAAAACGTTTGAGAGTTCTTTCATCCATGCTATTGTTGTAGTACATACTATTTGTTTTTGCTCTCAGGAGCTTGACTTGTTCGGAAGGAGCATTGAATTGCGTCTTGTTGTTAAACAGACAGGAAAGATGAAAATATAATATTATGTATTCATGATTTGCTAGAAAAACATGCATGTCATGCAAGCTATTGTGCCAAGATGTAAATGCAACCAAACTGAATGCGAATTTTGTCCTGGTATAACAGGAAATCTCAATACTTAAAATATTCTTCTTTTTTCGTAAAATAACGTAGTTTGTGTTCTTTTCAGGCGGTGATTGAGCACGGCTCGAAGTTATCAACAGAACTGGCCACCAGCTATTTGGCAAGATGCGATCAGAGCAGTCGCCCAAGGAACTCTCTCATACATTTAGGTTTAAGGCTAGGTAAGTATCTAGGCTATTGACTCTGTCTCCGAGTCTTCTTTATTTTATTTTATAGACAATAGTTTTTACTGTAGCAGGGATAGTAGTAGAAGAACCTGGATTGGGATTTGGGCATAAGTAAAGTAAAAAAATATACCCAGTTTATTGAAAATCTCTGTAAATACATAAACTTGAACAATAGTGAACTCATTTTTGTAGTTCGGGAAGTGTTTAGGAAGCAAAGTAGTTCCTAATGGCATTTTGTTTCAATTATACACAACTTGTTTCAGGTGGTTTTCTGAACGAGGCTGGCTGGTACGCGGACGCGCAGCGCGTACTATTGAGGTGCCGGGATCTGTGCCAGTCACAACCACAGTCCACTCACTATAAACGTTTGACACTTGAATGTTGCCATAGGTAAGATAGATTTATTTCTATAATGCCGATTTTATTCATTGTAATAATTGTATGCTTTCGTTGATGCCTAGTTACCTATCAAAGTTTATATAATATGAGTTTAATAACAAATCTGTTTTCGGAATCAATTATTTGGAGTTTCTTACATTTGTAAATAAAATAATGTTTTATATTGCAGGTTATTAAATACACAATCGGTATACTGCTGCTTCCCTGCGGCGGCCGAAACATACAAATTGGCACTCAAACTGCTCGGTCTACCAGAAGACACGACGGCTCAGCTCCCAGAGGGTCCCATAGCAATTGCAGAAACGTGCTCGAAGGCACTACAGACGGATGATGAGGAGATTCAGAGGTTGGTGTCCCGCAAGGTTCTATTCTAGGTCCTTTGCCTTTCCTTGTGTATGTTGATGACTAATGAAAAAAATATTTTTTGTTTGACGGTTCAAAAGCGCTTCTTAACATAGTCTAGTTGAGTAAATAAATGTTTGAGTTTGATGTTGCAGTTGATGGTAATGTAATTTTATTGTGCAGGCTAGAATCGTACGCCGAAGACTCAATAGTGTATAATATACAACCGGTTCGGAAATCTGATCAATGATTTGATCACGTTCGTGTTATGTAGATTATACTGTAGAATATGATGATGTTGTAGAAAATGCCGATGATGATGATGATGTCTATGATGATAATTGATATATATTGTGTGGTTAGGCTAGAATCGTACGCCGAAGACTCGTGCGTTGGCGGCGAGCGCGTGTGGGGCATGTCGGCGCTGCTGGCGCGGCTGTGCAAGGAGATCAGCGCGCTGTTCTTCGTGCGCTGCGACTACAGCGCGGCGCACGCGTGGGGCATGCGCGCGCTCGCCTTGCTCACGCCGCACACGCCCGCCAAGTATGTGCCACATCACTACATAGTATAAAACAAAGTCGCTTTCTCTGTCCCTGTGTCCCTTTGTATGCTTAAATCTTTAAAACTACGCAACGGATTTTGATGCGGTTTTTTTAATAGATAGAGTGATTCAAGAGGATGGTTTTAGTATATAATTTATTAGGTTTTAGACAAAGCGGGCGAAGCCGCGGGCGGTAAGCTAGTAACATAATAAAAGTGCATCGCCAAGTGTGTTGTACAACGTAAAATTCGATAGTTCGAACAGCTTGATCTGTGCAGCATTTCTCTTTTAATGTTTGTGTTTGGCAGAAAACTTTTTTTGGAGAGAAAACACGAAAAGAGGCATTTGGGTAGAATTAAATCTGCCGGGGTAGCTAGTTATTTTTATAAAATGTTTAAAAATTTTTGTCGAATCATGTATGACAAAAAAACAACAAAAAAAATTGGATTTGTTGTTTTATAGTCTACACGGGGTAATCCGTAATAGATTTGACCAAATGCAGTTTTATCATTCCTTATGATCCTTCGAGCCGGATCTTCATTTTAAATGTATTAACATTTTTATTTTTTATATTTTACATTGATTATTATTCTGTTTTACATTAATTTATATATCCGTGTTCATGATCGCCTCCTCGGTACAGTGGTTGACGCGTGAGCGTAACACCGAGGAGTCCTGGGTTCGATTCCCGGTGGAGACGAAGAAAAAAAAATGTCTTGGTCTGGTAGGACACAGAAGGCTGATCACCTACTTGTCCCTAAAGAAAATCGATCAGTGAAACAGATGTATAATGCATCTGCCCCTTACCCCACTAGGGGACATGGGATTTCACTTTTTCATGGTGCAAGATATTGTTATGTTATTTTTCGATTATTGTTATATTTCCTATCGATTATGAATGCCCTTATTACAATGTATGGTCTGTAGGATCACGATCGAAGTGCTCCGCGCGTGCGGCACAGCATGCGTAGTGAAGCGGCGCTTCAGTGAGGCGGGGCTGCTCGTGCGGCAGGCCGTAGCCCTGGCGCGCCGGGCCTTCGGGCCGCAGCACCCGCGCTATGCCGCCGCCCTGCTTGATTATGGGTTCTACCTGCTGAATATAGACTCGATACCGCATAGCGTGGCTGTGTACGAGGTCAGTGGTGCTAACTAATATACAAATTAATTTACAAACTAATTTATGATAAACGCGAAAGTCAAGCGAAGTCTGTCTCTTCTCGTCACGCTTAAAATACTGAAGCGATTAAGATGAAGTTTGGTACAGAGACAAAGGTAATGGACAGTTTTTATTCAAGTTTCAGTTTTATTGTGGGATTTTCTTTACTACGCGGGCAAAAATCGCGGGCGAAAAGCTAGTGACATTCATTATAAGTTAAAAAGTGTATATATAGGTTACTAGCTTCCGCCCCACGACTTTGTACGTGCATCCCCGTTTTTCCCCGTTCCCGCAAGATTTTCGGGAAATCCTTTCTTAGCGGATGCCTACGTCCTAACATCTACCTGTATGCCAAATTTCAGCCCGATACGTCCAGTGGTTTGGGCTGTGCGTTGATAGATCACTATATCGGTCACCTTTGAGTTTTATATATGTATATAGATTTGCGTGTGCGTGCGTCCATGCGTGCACATCTGTATACTCTTACACTGACTTGTAAATACAATTTGTATGTATGTCTGTGGTCAGGAGGCTCTGTCGACGCTGCGGCGCGTGTTCGGGCGCAGCAGTCTGCACGTGGCCACCGCGCAGGAGGACCTCGCGTACGCGCTCTACGTGCTCGAGTACTCGTCGGGCCGCTTCTACAAGGCGCGCGACCACGCGGAGCGGGCCATACGGATCATAGAGGTGGGTTGTATGTATGTATGTGTGGTCAGGAGGACCTCGCGTACGCGCTCTACGTGCTCGAGTACTCGTCGGGCCGCTTCTACAAGGCGCGCGACCACGCGGAGCGGGCCATACGGATCATAGAGGTGGGTTGTATGTATGTATGTGTGGTCAGGAGGACCTCGCGTACGCGCTCTACGTGCTCGAGTACTCGTCGGGCCGCTTCTACAAGGCGCGCGACCACGCGGAGCGGGCCATACGGATCATAGAGGTGGGTTGTATGTATGTATGTGTGGTCAGGAGGACCTCGCGTACGCGCTCTACGTGCTCGAGTACTCGTCGGGCCGCTTCTACAAGGCGCGCGACCACGCGGAGCGGGCCATACGGATCATAGAGGTGGGTTGTATGTATGTATGTGTGGTCAGGAGGACCTCGCGTACGCGCTCTACGTGCTCGAGTACTCGTCGGGCCGCTTCTACAAGGCGCGCGACCACGCGGAGCGGGCCATACGGATCATAGAGGTGGGTTGTATGTATGTATGTGTGGTCAGGAGGACCTCGCGTACGCGCTCTACGTGCTCGAGTACTCGTCGGGCCGCTTCTACAAGGCGCGCGACCACGCGGAGCGGGCCATACGGATCATAGAGGTGGGTTGTATGTATGTATGTGTGGTCAGGAGGACCTCGCGTACGCGCTCTACGTGCTCGAGTACTCGTCGGGCCGCTTCTACAAGGCGCGCGACCACGCGGAGCGGGCCATACGGATCATAGAGGTGGGTTGTATGTATGTATGTGTGGTCAGGAGGACCTCGCGTACGCGCTCTACGTGCTCGAGTACTCGTCGGGCCGCTTCTACAAGGCGCGCGACCACGCGGAGCGGGCCATACGGATCATAGAGGTGGGTTGTATGTATGTATGTGTGGTCAGGAGGACCTCGCGTACGCGCTCTACGTGCTCGAGTACTCGTCGGGCCGCTTCTACAAGGCGCGCGACCACGCGGAGCGGGCCATACGGATCATAGAGGTGGGTTGTATGTATGTATGTGTGGTCAGGAGGACCTCGCGTACGCGCTCTACGTGCTCGAGTACTCGTCGGGCCGCTTCTACAAGGCGCGCGACCACGCGGAGCGGGCCATACGGATCATAGAGGTGGGTTGTATGTATGTATGTGTGGTCAGGAGGACCTCGCGTACGCGCTCTACGTGCTCGAGTACTCGTCGGGCCGCTTCTACAAGGCGCGCGACCACGCGGAGCGGGCCATACGGATCATAGAGGTGGGTTGTATGTATGTATGTGTGGTCAGGAGGACCTCGCGTACGCGCTCTACGTGCTCGAGTACTCGTCGGGCCGCTTCTACAAGGCGCGCGACCACGCGGAGCGGGCCATACGGATCATAGAGGTCACTTGGAGTAATAAAGAAAAGAAAAAAAAAGACGGGTTGCACTCCGGGAGTGCCGGCAGAAGTGAAAACTTGATTATTAACGTTGAGCATGTTTGATATTTTGAATGGTATCAGTGTTACGCTTTTTCGATCAGGTCACGTGTCCTGACGCGAGTTTAAGATTTTATACCCAACGCCGCTAAAGAAGTTTTCACTTCAAAAAAAGACCTGTGGCACTCGAGGACTGCCGCGGTAAATCTATTGCATGCTATGCCGTGGGAGGGGGGAGCATGAGGTTTTTTCGTTACAGAATTTCGGCATTCGGTCCCCGCGATAAAAGCTATGCAATAGCTTAATAAAGCTTAAAAAGCTAGTTTGGCAAATCCAAGAGTGACAAATTGTATGTAGATCAAGGCAAATTACAAATCTCATTCATTGATAGCAGTCAAATAGATCGATTAATACGCTATTGTCAGTTTTTTTTTATAATTTATAATTAAGACTATTAAAGAGTATATATCTATTACGAATACTCATGTTTCCGATTTTGTTTTACAGAATCTAGTACCACCGGACCATCTACTGCTCGCTTCAGCGAAACGTGTTAAAGCGCTCATTCTAGAAGAGATTGCATTGGACACACCCGCCGGACAAGATATGCGAGGTAATCACAAAATTACTAATTACTTTAGTTTTATATTAATGTATGTTTTGGTACATTTTAATCTGGCCTGATTAGTAAGTTGTCATTGATATACATTATATACAAACAGGGACCTAGAATAGAACCTTGGGGCACCCTGATTTTAATAGTAATTACACGATTAATTGAGTCGTATTATTTGTCTCATTGTAATATTTATTGCTTTTCTAATTATCAAGTCTAGTCTATAATATTTATTTGAAAACTTTACCCGATATGGAAAAAATAATAAATTTGAGAAGTGACAACGAAGTTCTATCAGAGAGAGAGACAGACCGAGATACATACGCACGCCGCACAGCTTACAACTATATCAAAAAGTGTCGTTACAACTTTTCGTGTTAATTGTCCCCTTTCGCAACGCGCGATTAGGAACTTCGTTCCAACAAATTTTGTCAAAATCAAATGTTTACAGAATTCATTATTTAACTTATGTGAATTACATTCAAACTCAAACTCAAACATTTATTATTTATTCAATAAGACTTCTTCGAGAAGCACTTTTGAAACGTCAATACATATTTTTAACATTTACCACCGATTCGGAAAGCATTGTCTCCCTCTTTAAGCTATGCTCGAAAGCTAACATTATACATATTCAGAAAGCTAATTATTAATTTACTTTAAAGTACACATTGATGTGGCATATTTATAATAAATAATAATTATAATTAACTACAACATGAATACCTTCCACAGAGCCAAGTCTTCTAGAAGAATCGGAAGCGCTTCACAAAGCTGCGCTAGAGTTGTCTATGATGGCGTTCGGAGAGAAGAACGTACAGACGGCCAAACATTATGGCAATTTGGGAAGGTTGTACCAGTCTATGCAGAAGTTCCAGGTGTGTATACTAGTGGAGCATGTGACTTTGTTCGTGTTTGACGGAGATGTCCAAGTTAATAAGTTTTAATGGTCGCTTAATTAAGCGCCTAGGCTTTTTGTTAAATTTTGTTTTATGTTTAGCCTGTGAAATGAAACTATTCCAAAAATTTAAACAAGTCATGTCTATCACACGTCTAAGGCTGTTTAAATTTTTGGAATAGTTGAATTAAAACTTATGCTAAAAATAATAATTACATGGCAATTAAATCGCCAGAGTTGAGTTTTGACTGATTTCTACGTTTTTATTTCATTGTTACATATAGACGAAAATAGTCAGATTTTGCAAATTTATATTAATGACACCATGGACGTATAAAAAAAGACGGACGCCGTATTACGAACAAACAACGTGAAGCCACCATAGTAAGCTAGCGATCGTGTAAAGACAATAAACACGCACACACTCTCACCATAGTAAGCTAGTCGGCCGCCATTACGTCGTGAACTACCGACTGATTAACTGCGTCACTGTTTCACAAAAAATATTTAAAATGCCGTCTTGCGTGGTTAAATGGTGTCGCAACAGTACAATTTTAAATAACAAAACACGAGGGATTACATTCCACAGGGAAGCAAGTTATTTCTTTTATGTTTTAATGCCAAAATTATTACGGCAAAATTTATAGAAAAAAATACAGCCGCCATTGTCAACAGGACAGCTGTTGCCATGGCAACATGGCACACACACATGGATGTTTCGCCGCCATTACTAGGCTTCACTCAATGTTTAGGCGATATACCGTCCGTCTTTTTTTATACGTCCATGAATGACACAAACATTTTCCAGGACGCTGAAACAATGCACCTCAAAGCAATAGCCATAAAGGAAGAACTGCTCGGCGCAGAAGACTACGAGGTCGGTCTGAGCGTCGGCCATCTTGCGTCGCTCTACAACTATCACATGAACCAACACACCGCCGCAGAGAAGCTCTACCTGCGCTCTATTAACATTAGTAAGTGCTGTACATGAATTAGACAATAGTGATAGTTTCTTCAGACTACAGATTGAAATGGGTTAAAGATCCGGCTCGAAGGACCAATGTCGATCTATAACTATCACATGAACCAACACACCGCCGCAGAGAAGCTCTACCTGCGCTCTATTAACATCAGTAAGTGATTTACTTCAGATTTATATGCATCGTTTATATACGACTAGCTTACCGCCTGCGGCTTCGCCCACTTTGCCTAAAATCTAATAATCTATTAAAAAAACCGCATCAAAATCCGTTGCGTAGTTTTAAGGGACATAGGGACAGAGAAAGCGACTGTTTTATACTATGTAGTGATGTATCAAGTCGAAGGACCAATGTCACAGTTTTATCGTTCTACAACTAACACATGAATTAATATCAGTATAACATACAGTAATTAGTAGTCGAGCTGCTCTAGTCTCTACAGGTAAGTGTTGTTAAGAATAGTGGTAGAGCCGCTGTGTCCTTTACAGATGTTAATAGGTCGTTATCCGATCCGGATCTAAAAACCAATGTCAGAAATTTGTTTTTCTACGTCCTATGACAACATACTATAAAGGTTTTCACCGGAGCTCTACTTGCGCTCTAAGTTATTTACCTCTACCTGAACTACAGGATTGCTTTAACGAGTGACTTTACCGATTTTAACTCTATATAATTAACTCTATATATTTCTTCATTTACGTAGTGACTAATATGTAGAGCCATATATTGAGCTAATATAAAAACAGAAGTAAAAATGATATTGTCATCTAAAGACCGTGTTAATAAATATATTTTTCATCTTCATATTAATAAAAGGTATCTGAAACCGTGCTAAAAATAGTATTTTTCATTTTTCAGGTCTTAAACTGTTCGGCGAGCGTTATTCCGGCCTAGAGTACGACTACCGCGGACTCGTGCACGTGTTCACTCAGCTCAAGCGGCACGACCGAGCGCATCACTACAACGCGCTGCTACAGCACTGGCATGGTTAGTGTATATGTACATGCACACATATGTACATGTGCATAAATATACACTATACACACACACACCGGGTATGGACCCTGTTAATGCGGACGATTAGCTCGCATACACGCATTCGCACTTTACCTGCATACACAGGCACTAAACCGGCATACGCATTCGCACTTTCCCACGTAGTTCAATAGCACGCGCACACGGATTTTATACGTACAGTTACTTTAACAGTACACGCATACGCACTTTACACGCACAGACAATTTACACGCACACGCACTTTACAAGCATACGCATTTGCTCTTAACCGTACTTTATTCGCACACGCACATACGTACATGCACAGTATACCACTCGCACAAATGCATACAACTTCCAATACAAATTATTAAATATACGCACTGTATCAAATACTACAAATTATTAAATATACGCACTGTATCAAATACTACAAATTATTAAATATACGTAGTACATACTATATCAAATACTACAAATTATTAAATATACGCACTATATCAAATATTACAAATTATTAAATATACGCACTGTATCAAATACTACAAATTATTAAATATACGTACTATATCAAATACTACAAATTATTAAATATACGCACTATATCAAATATTACAAATTATTAAATATACGCACTATATCAAATACTACAAATTATTAAATATACGCACACTATCAAATACTAATTTTAATTTTTCCCAACAGATCTCCGCGAACAATCAAAGACGGAACAACAGCCAGCCATAGGGGACGAGCAAGTGATTCCCCTAGAAGAGCTACAAAGCAAGTTATTCGCGCGCTGAGACAAGCGGCCGCGCTGGCGCCGCGCCGTGCGCCGAGCGCTCCGCCCGCTGGGGCGTGCTGTGCGAGGGATTGGGGCTTGTTGGGGGAAATAGTGGAGGGGAGTGTTGAAAGTGTTTCTGGGAGTGATAGGGAGTGAAACCATATACAAACTGAATAACAACCAGCCATAGGCGAAATGGTCCTTGAAAGTGTTTCTGGGAGTGTGTGGGGAGTGAAACCATATACAAACTGAATAACAACCAGCCATAGGCGAAATGATCCTTGAAAGTGTTTCTGGGAGTGCATGGGAAGTGAAATAATAAAAAACATAACCAGCGATAAGCAAAGTGCAAGTGATCCCACTAGAAGGGTTACAAAGCAAGCTGTCCGCCCGCTGGGGCATGCTGTGCGAGTGTTTGGGGCTTGTTGGAAGAAATAGTGGGGGCTAGAAGTGGGGGGGAGTGTTGGAAGGGTTTTTGGAAAAGTTGTACATCTGGAGACGTTAAATTATGTCCGAAAGTGTTTAATTTGCGAGATATTGGAATTTATTCTGGAAATGTTCCTTCTTCCGGAAAAATTTCGTGAATAGCGTCTCTTGTTAGAGTTGATTCTAGGAACGGGTAATGGCTGCCAGAAACATAAAATGACTTCCAAAGATGTTAAACTGCTTCTATGTTCTATTAAAATGAGAGTTGCTACCAGAAACATTTCAATATGTTATGTGGATAATCTAACAGCCCATGAAACTTTTTGAATCCAAGATCGAAGAAAATTTAAAATCTGTGTTTGTGAAGGAATTACTCTATATCTATGTGTGTGAACCAGCGGATCAAGGACACCTCTATTGGTAGACAAATAACAATTTGAAAACAAATGTTTTTATGTATTTATGTGAACTAGGAAACATTTGTACTAAAAATATTAATAGTAATAAATATGTGTCTATGTACTAGTTTCTCGACCCAATGACAAAATGTACTAATAGAAGTGCGCTTAAGAAAACAACCTCTTATATGAATAAACACATTAAAATGTTGAATTTAAAGATTCATTTAATAAGTGTTTAGGCAAAGCTGGGTAGAGTTGCTAGTATTATTAAGTATTTCTTGTGTTCAATGTTAATTAGATGTGAACTTGTTGTGTCAATTTCCTTTGAAAAATGCTTAATTATGTGTCAATGTCTACAAAACCTTGTCGTTTAGAGGATGAAATAATTTTAGTCTTTATAACACATAGATATTAAGAGGTAATGAATTAAGATTATTGGCCCTTTACTATCATAATTTATTCGCTTTTTGTGTAAAATTGTGGTAATTTTATTAAAAACAAAAAATATTTAAATGTATAACGAATTTTAACATCATAAAGCACAGGTTGGGTGGATGTCGCTCGGTAGCGATCGGTCGCATAATATAATACTGCCAATTTGTAAGGCTTCGCGTTCGAAAATACATACGATTCAAAGTCAAAGGCAACGTTAATTAAAAAAAAAATTAAATGACATTCGACATTTTTTATCTGTGGTAAGCAATTAAGACTATAATCTATATCCTTTGGCTTTGGTATCGTCATAAAGTTTTTAATATCACGATCTCAAAATGGGCGCGAAGTCGAACCAAAAATATTACTTTTTTTTGACCCGATGTGAATATGTAGTTTTATTGTATAGTTTTAGGATGTAGTTGCTTATTTATATAGTATGTATTAGGTTATTTGACAAATACCAGTTATTCGTAAATATTACTTGTTGTGTATTTTATATTACATATATTACAAGTCGAATTATCCCTAAATACGTGTTTTATTGCTATGTCGATTTAAAATGGATTAAAATTTTCCTAATTTAAAAATTTCTCGAATTGATATTATTACACACTGGAATCTAATTAGGATTTTCTGACTTTACAAGAATTATTTGAACCGTAAAAATTTACGCACAATCCCTAATTAATCCCACACTCACTTTGAGGGTAAAATCGTAAGTGTTGCTATATATATTATAATAAATAGAATAAAGAAATTAATGGCTACTTAGGTTATAATATGACGTCACACAAGCTCAAAATCATAGTCATGATATTTTGAATGTGTAGACTCGTCATAATTTCTAATTGAGGTATAAACGAATCACAATATGAGATTATGTAGCACATTATGTAGGTATTCAATTAAAATATTATGTAAAAAAATAATCGTATATTCCAATAAAAAAAAAATCAATGTGGTTTAGAATTAAATTTGTAAATACTAAGTAATGTTATAAAATTTAATCATAGGGTCAATGTACCACTAGCTGACCAAGCGCCGCCAATACATGACCGAAATTCAAATATACGCGCCAATTAAGAAAATACGGCAGTCCCAGATGATAGTTTATTGTTTTTTCTATAAAGCAACATCATCTATAAAATAAAAACAAACCTTGCTGCCATTGGTCAGAAATATTGACATTTTTTCAACACGAAGATGTAATCATGTAGGTGCCCCGTAAGTAATCACATTTTTTACTAAGAGTTTTTTATCGGGAGTTGATTGGGAAATCTTAATTTATCTTGAATACAATCGATTACTCTTTATATGTCTTGATATAGGCATAATGTTGAACCATTCTGTTATAGACTTTCGGCTTCATTTTTGGCATGAACAGTTTTTCATGATTTTTAGCGGCCTGGTTATCTTTTGGAGCAACGAAAACAATTTTTCGCCTATTGTTGACCAGTATGGTCAGCTCTTGGTTCTTTATATTTTGCTAAGAAAGACTTGCTTTGATTTGTGCTTATACCTACCTTATTTAACAAACCATATAAGCCGTAGTTAAGTCATAGCTTTATGTTGCATATTTCCAAAAGCTGACCACCGTAAGATTTTTATACCGAACTTAGTTGGTCAGGTTTCGGGGCCGAGAATATTATTAACCTTGAGTTGTCCACTTGATTTCCGTGACCAAGTGGTTTGATTTCATCAACCTATCTTTATTTATTAAATAATATATTTATTTATTAAACAAAACTGATGTTCGAAGAAGGACATTTTGTCCATTTTGAAAATGGTCAACTTTTAGAGTAATGATGGTCAGATATTGGTGATCAGTGGTCAAGTAATGGTGTTTTTAGCAGAAATAACTTTCAGAGTAGTTTTCATAAAACCTTTGAAGGTTATCAAATTGATATTAAGAACAATAGTTACAGTGAGTATTCAATTATCTGTGTCCCAAAAATAACATTGAACGTAAAACAAATAACCCGTTTTTTATATATAGCTAAAGATAAAACCGCTTAAATGGTCAACTAGTGGTACATCCACCCTATTATACTCATAGAGAAAGACAATTGAAATTCTCTTTATATAAGTCTTAAAATAATAAATAATAGAAATGCTTATTGTATATACTCTGTATTCTTTGAGTTCCATGTTCCTCGTTTAGTGATTTTTTTTCATATAAAGTTATTTCTTGTAAAAATAATATTGTATGTATGATGTATCGCTTTCAATGTTATTTTTAGTATAATCTAAACGTGCAATGACTGGTTGCTAAATGTATATTGTTCGACACAGGGCTAAAATGTACGAAATTTTGTTTGGTACTTAATGCGAGTGCATAATAATGTTCTTTATGCCTTGTTTTATTGTTAATATATATACCTATTCTTAGATTTGTTCTTTCTTATACATATATACTTCTTGGGCGTTTTATACACGAATATTCACTGAAAATATTTGTTATTTATAAGGGTTTTTAACTTGTAATCCTACAGTTCAACTCAAGAAAAATAATATTAAAAGTTTAAACGAAAACGGCTAGTGAATACGACGCCTAAGAGATTTATTTTTATTTACATTAATATGCAAAAGTAGTGCATTCTAAGTGCGTATATATTTTTATAAAATGATATAGTAATTATATTTTTGCTGCTCACATTGTAAGATCAACGGCGTGTCCAGTAAATGTAAACATATTTAAATGGCTGTAATGTATGACTTGTGAATAAAGATTCATGACGATAATCATTGTTTTATTTCACCCCTTACAATAATCATTACTACATATATTAGGTAAACGACAGATTTCTATATTTTTTTTAATGCTAAAAATATACTTATTCACACTCCACAAAGCACATAATTACATCCTTATACATGATAGATGAGAAACCACAGTCTAAATAATTATTCTATAGCTTACTATCTTGCTATTTAGTACACTCATTTGGTTAAAAAAAAGTGATTTTAATACATTTTGAGGCGCTCTTTACGTTTCTACTTTGCCACACGCAGTTATTATCTTTATCGCCATAGAAAAACTGACGAAGTAATGCAGTCTTATGACGATGTCTTCTTTACGAGAAGAGCATCACAAGGATAAATCACCAATTTCAAAAATCCCGCAACACCTTCCGTAAAACTACCAGAATAGAATAAAATACTTTGTCGTTATCTATTTATAGTAAACGAAGTGATCTCGATCATATGGAAAAATACTACTACTAAAATATTATATACCTACTTTCTTGAAAATTCATAGTTCAGTCTCCCCAATCAAGATATTTTTCGCAAATTTCGACATTCGCAAGGGAATCAAAAATCAAAACCAACATTGTACTTCCCGTGAACACAGAGTCTTGAAATTTGGTTAAAAGCAATGTCTTATAGCACAGCTAAAGGTAAAATTGCTAAAACATACATTTTAGAGTCACATCATAATTTTATTTTTGGCCGGTTTTATTTTTTATTTCATACGACTATTTATATATTATCTACTTACCTAGTTTATTTTATTGCCCCATTCCTTTAAAATGTTGGTTCCCCCCTGATATTAACTTCTATTAACAGTTTCTCATGTGAATAGCCGCAGGTTTTGCGCACAGGCATATTTTTAAAAAATTTTTTAGGCTGCGACGCACCTTTATCGCGATAGCGATAACACGCTCTTGCGCGTGCAAGCATATTGTAGAATTATATTTAGTTGCATTGAAGTTTATAAATTGATCTATTAGTAATTGTTATATTAGATGTTTGCTGAAGAACATTTGATTTAAATACTGAATAATTATTTTAATTGATGCTTAGTATTTTTTACTTGAATTTGAATATTTGATTCATATTTCTGACTGTAAAAATAATTAAAATTGATGCAGTACTTTATAAGTTAATCGGAGCATTCTGGGTGAAAACACGAAGCGCAACTACCACTAGCACTAGCACTTTACTACCCACGTAATAAAGGTAAATCTGAGTTTGTATACAGATTTATTCGCCATTATTGATTTGCTTCTAATCAGTTTAGTAGTATTTGGAGCGTAGCTTACTTAAAATTGATTACTTTCTTATCAGAATAAGTCCATGACGTTTTGATAGGTAATGAAATGAAACACAATATATCATAATAAATATATATTTAAGAAGAAAACAAGAATTAAAGCTTACAAACACTGGATAAAATAAATTAACGGTGGAATGCTTTTTGTCTTGACATGTCAAAAATTATATTTTTAAACTCTAAATAATCTCTTATTCTATTACAACAATCAAAGCACTTTTAGGCTTTTCTAAGGCCACACGAATTGAGGAAACATTACGTACAATTAATATTCTGTCTACAAATATTCCAATCAGGTAGCTTTAGTAGGAATAATAGGTGTTTTAAAGATTAGTACCTTACAAAATACTTTCGTAAACATAGTGTATAATAAATATTAAAACAGCAAAAATTTCGAGATTCCTATGAATCTAAAAGCTGCTAAAACTGTTCCTAAAATCTTGTTTAGGCCGGGCCGAGTAGTGCGATGAGCGCCTTTCTGTAGTCGCCCGAAGTTTCTCCCTGCTGTCGAGTCGCGAAACAAAAAGTTCCATTTTCATCCAACAGATGGCGTTATTTTCAAATGCGTGTTTTTGCGCAAAAGTTTTCATTTCATTCCGTGGCGTGTTGGCAAGCGGCGCGGACGTGCGTGTGGAAGAAACGCGACAACGTTAGTGATTGCAAATGGGAAAGATTTTCGTGAATATGAATTGTTAGAGAGGGATAAAGCTATTTTAATAAAATATTGATATTCGACTATTGTTTTATTTGATTCGATTTGACTATAGAAATTTATCTCATATAATAAAATATTTTTTTATAGAAAATACTAATTGTGTAAGTAATTTAATTGCAACTAAACATGAAATTCATAAAAAAAGAACTTTGGGTACTTT
Source organism: Colias philodice (assembly GCF_061535455.1). Classification (NCBI taxonomy): domain Eukaryota; kingdom Metazoa; phylum Arthropoda; class Insecta; order Lepidoptera; family Pieridae; genus Colias; species Colias philodice. The sequence goes on along the minus strand of NC_143098.1, from coordinate 10,682,119 downwards.
CTGTTTCTTAAGAACAAATAAAAATAAATAAAAGTCATGCAGATAAATGTGGAATAAAAATTATTAAATATATAATTTATATAAATAACAATATATTAGCATTACATTACCTCCTGATCCAATGAGAAGCAGTTGAAGAGAAACATTTATTAATACACATTACAGATATAACAAAATAAATTAAAACAAATCTTGTACAACATTTAAAGCAATAATTTTTTATGATCATATTTACAAATAATGCGTATTAATAAAAGTGGTTAAAAACAAATTCTAGCGAAAGCACAAAGCTTCTTGTAAGCTTTAAAGTATTATAGACTAAATGCATATATGTATTATCTTTATTTATTAAGTTTACAAGTTATTTTGTGTGTCAAAACAGTTGTAATAGCTGTGTCTTTTTCAGCTAAAATTTTTCTGACTGAAAATATTTGATGGTAAGTAAAATTAGTAATTACCATCAAATATTTTCATAATTTATAATTATTCAATTATTATTGAGAATATGCGCAACAAGCGAAATACATTAACTGCACACAATGCTGCTAAAAAGCGACTTATAAAAGTATGAAGCAAATTATTTAAACAATGTTTGACCCATTTCCATTATAAAAGTGGTTTTGTGATGTCAAAGTTTTTATTTGAATTTTACACAAAATACAATTAAAAAAAACGTCGAATTTGCCGACTTTTTTAAACGATTTTGCCCTTTTTAGTGTACTGTCTAACATTTTTTACCATTAACAACATTTACGTTACCAAAAAAGTAGGTTTAAATATAATATCATCTATTACTTCGATATTTTTATTTAAATATTTAAAAACTGCAACGCCCACAAAACCACGTACACTTACCGCAACATCGCTGAGCAGCGTCTTATCGTATAGCACCTCATACTCCCGCTTGACAGCCTCGAGATCGATCTCGGATCTATTCACCAGGATCCTGACTAGGATCCGATCCTCAGTGCCCCCCCCTTGCATGGCATCCCGCAACCTTCGCGCGAACCACGCGGGCGCGTTCTCCACACACTCCACTGCAACAAATACCTACATACAGGAACCCTTCTTTTTTTATTTTTTTAAGTGGGGAAATCTTGCATAGATCCCCACGGTAAGAGCCGTGGGTTATGTCGGATTCTTACCGACTAAAACCCCACTGTGTTCCGTCGAGCCGCTATCACTATGGAACCGCGGTTGAAATTCTGCGTCCAACACGATATAGGTTGATATTCTGCGTCCAACACGAACGCTAGGACGTAACGTACCCTAACTTCGCTGGCCAGCGTTTTGTCGTACAGCCTCTCGTACTCCATTTTGATGGTGCCCAGGTCTAGTTCGGCTCTGGAGACCAGGATCCTGATGAGAGTCCGGTCATCTGTTCCCATCCCCTGCATGGAGTCCCGCAAGCGTTGCGCGAACCACGCGGCCGCGTTCTCGACGCACTCCACTGAAATGTGCCGGATACACGTGGTCCCGTGTATTTTGCTTTCCTACTTTGTTTTTAATAACTCAGGCCTCGGAACCACAGACATATTATTACTAGATTTCCGCCCGCGGCTTCGCCCGCGTTTTCAAAGGAAAACCCGCATAGTTCCCGTTCCCGTGGGATTTCCGGGATAAAACCTTCTTATGTGTTATTCTGATGTATAAGCTATATTGTGGTAAAGTTTCATTTAAATCCATTCAGTAGTTTTTACGTGAAAGAGTAACAAACATCCATACTTACAAACTTTCGCCTTTATAATAGTAGTAGGATATTGTGTCTGGGACCGATCGGGCCGCTTGGGGCTCAATGGGTTATGTGCAGAGTCTCACGAGAAAGTTGTAGAAGTCGTGAAACACGTGGAAACAAAAAGTAAATCTCCTATTGACGACAAGGATCGAAATTGCCTAAAAGCTGTTTTTTTTTAATTATTGATATCTTGAAAATATGCTCATGTGATAATCTATACTAAAGCAAATATTATAAAGCTGAAGAGTTTGTTTGTTTGTTTGAACGCGCTAATCTCAGGAACGACTGGTCCGATTTGAAAAATGTCCTATAATATTTATTTATTTTATTTATATTTAATAAAATCTTGTAATTTTACGAGAAATTTAAGATCAGTGTATATTATATTCTTCATTGTATCAACTTTTTCATTAATTTAAACAACTTACAGAACTCTCAGCTTAAATTAAATTACTTTTTCACTACAAATAACTTAGAAATCGCTAAAACACAAACCAATAGCGCTCAAGGCCTCAGCAAGTTCCCCGGATATCTCCGCTTTGATCGCCTGCTCAATCGTGCGACCGGATATGTTCTTGTAAGCTTCGAAAATCGCGCGCAACTGGCCGAAACTCTCGTGGGCTAGGATCTGAGTGCAAATAAGAACACCAATAATTATATAGAACGTTATAATAAAACCTAAAATGACTGTATAATCTTTTTACTTTTTAGATTTTATTATAATTGTACCATAGACACAAAAGGTAAAAACCACTAGATATAACCTCGCTTTGGGAAAAAATGTGAGACCAAAATCAACTAAATATTTGTACATTATCTATATATTATGTATATTGTTGTATTGTTAGCATGTAGCTATATTTCAGTAAGGAAGAGGGAACTTCCCTACTACAGGTCTATATGACTCAAAAGGGAAGTTCCAAGTGATTGTGACCACACCGCCATGCTGACCAATAAATAAATTGTTGAATTGTTAAATATGATTTTTATTTTTAGTACGTAACTCCAACAGAGGCGGCTCGCCCTAAGGAGCGCTGGTGCAGTGAACTCCCATAAATAATTATAATAAAATCATACTCCTTAATTTAATTATTAACATTAATTATTACTATTTAAAATCAATCGTAATCTTTAAAACTACTGTTAATACCAATGAATATATCCATCATACCATCATCCCATACACCTGTATAATACCTAATACTGTATTAATGTAACGCGCGAAGCGGTGCGCTCACGATTGCGATCCAATGAAAAAAGATTTAGTACATTTCCTAATACGAAATCCAATAGGAGTGAAAGAGAGGGTTTTGCCAAAGCCCTGCGCGTGAAACAAAAGATTTTCTATGGAAAAGTAGCAAAATTCGGAGCGGCGCACCCGCAAACGTTGCCGGTTCGTTTTTACCGCCCGGCAGGACAGCGATAGCGCGCGCGGCGCGGCGCGACGTTGCCAGTTACCACTTCTATTAATATAAACAAACACTCGAGTCAACTTCAATGCTCGCGCGCGATTCATGCAATTTTCTAATTAAAATTATAAAATACGTGTTGAAATAGCCTGTAGTTATCAGTATTACTTGTGAGTGTTAAAATGAACAATAATTATAATGTGGCGTTCATTAAAAAGTGTGATAAAACGTTACAAATTCGGCTTGAATTGAAAGCAGGGACTGCCACGGCCTGAACTTGACCTTTCGCAAAAATGTACGACAAAAACGAAAACATATACGCGTGTGTTTAAATCCGAACAATATTATGTGAAAACACCATGGTTGTGTGGTTGTGATGAAAGCAACAACAGACATTTACGAATGTCTTGTCGCTTTAAGTTATAGATATTTTTGCACACCAAAAAGAAAGACGTAGTTATGTATTTCCTTTATAAGTAATTTTTTTGATAAATGTACTGCTTTACACCATGTATTTTCAGTGTTTTATTTCAAGTGAACACCCATAAAATTTTGTCACGAGCCGCCTCTGAACTCCAAACACTATTTCAGAAGTTGGAAGGACAGATATCTATCTCACTTTATTTTACAAAACGGCGATCAGTTCTCGATGGAATTTGGCACTTTTATAAGCTAAGTACCATTCGTGTAAAGCTGGTTCTGCTATGCTACTCTGTAAAAGTATTCAAATAGTAAAATAGCTTTAAATCAGTCAATAGTAATTTAATATTAGAAGTTTTGTGTTAAATCGAAAAGACATAAGTACTTAAAAATATAGATGAAACAAACAAAAAACATATTTTCTCCATAACCTTATATCTTACCTTGTTAAATATCTCCTCATCAGTGCCCCACTTGGCCTCTCCCGCATCATACAGTTGCTGAGCAGCCTCCGCAGCGCGAGTCTGGTCCACGCCAGCCTCCTCATCTCTCGCGCCCTGGGACGATCTCTACTTACTTCGTGTTGTGTGTTCGGGGCCGTATCGATGTATTGCAATACTTTTCTAGCTACCATGCTTTTAACCGACTTCAAAAAAGGAGGCTGAGAACTGCCTCCTTTAGGCTTGATTTTTATATAATTATGTACACCGATTTCATAGGGATTCTTTTTTATCTAATATGAAAAATACCAGAGATTTTATCTATTATGCGAATATACTGGAGATTGTTTATAAAATCTACTGGGCAAAAAGTCAAAATGACTCCGAAAACTCTACTTTGTGAAACTTTAGGAATAACGAGAAAATTTTATTTGCAAAACAATACGAAAATCTAGAAAATGACAAATTTTCAGTCTAGATTGAGATATACTATAATATCTTCTCATTAAAGTTTCCAGTTTCCCTGGCTTACACTGTGTGACAGAGATAGTTATATCTTAACTGCTTTATCGTTCTCTTTCACACATTACCAGTGGAAATAGTTTTCTGAGCAAAGCGCAAGTCTTTCTGTCTCGCTATATTGTTCTCTTCGACAGGGTCAGTTATTATATTGGAGCTTACTACTATTACGCAGCGCAGTTGATTGCAATAACATGATACGGCCTCTAGTCTCGGTATAGTTGGTATGATGTCAGGAAATGAAAAAGGTCAGCAATATGGAGAATCAGTTTAAATTGATATTGCGACAAATTAAGATAGTATCTGCTTAAGTGCATAACGTAGGATAGTTTATAGATACATCGACACCAACTATACCGAAAATCAAATATAGCAGAAGCGATAGAAAGAATACTTTGAATATGCGTTGACCTTTATTATATGTAAACCTTAAAATTATTTCTTAACAAATTAGACCATAAAAAATATATGGCTCAGAAATATCCAGAAATAAATGGAACAGAGAACAAAGTGTTAAAGAACTACAAAATTCGTAGGTACTTAATAAACACAACACAACAAAATTATATAGATTATACACATACGGTCTTACTTATAAAATGTTACCCATTCGCTAAGCAATGGATTAGTTATTGCAATAACCTGTCTTGTTTTTATGAATGACGTTTCATGTGAGCAAGAGCAGGACACAGCTATGGTAGGAAATGGTTGAAATTTATCCATTGTTTAACTTTTTATAAGTAAGGCCGTTAATGAATAAAAGTTAAACTTCGTATAGACGTTTTATCAAGTTGTTCAAACAAATTTTTGTTTATCCAAGTGTGATGTATTTTAGTCTCAATATTTTATCAGGTTAATATTATTAGTAGCGATAAAAGTGGCTCAAGCTGTAATAGGTAATGTTAATATACTGTTATATTAGCCATATTTTATTAAGAATCAGGTGTGCCACAGGGATGTAAACAAGGGCACCTATTATTCCTTAGTTATGAAAAGTTTACATTTCAGAGGTACTTAATTTTGGTTTAAACTTAAAATTAATATTGGAACAGGTAAATTTGTTTGTTTAATGGCACATTCTTATCTAAATTTGAATTTAGTAATCTATACTAATATTATAACGCTGAAGATTTTGTTTGTTTGTTTGTTTGAACGCGCTAATCTCGGGAACTACTGGTCCGATTTGAAAAATTCTTTCGGTGTTAGATAGCCCATTTATCGAGAAAGGTTTTGGCTATATGTCATCACGCTAAGTCCAACTGGAGGAGTGTAGCCACGGAGGTGAAACCGCGACTTGCAGCTAGTAATAAGTATGATTTGAAACTTACAGTAACAATAAGAGTAAGCAGTCTGCGGAAATCCCCAGAGGTCTCTGAGCACATGTGCTCAGCTAAAGGTCGGTTGTACACTGAAATAGAAAAATCAAACTCTATTTGAATAAAGTAAAATATAAAAAAAGGATATCCTACTAATAGTATAAATGCAAAAGTTTGTTAGCTAGCTGAAGACCCAGAATAAGACATATTAGCTACTTTTTATTCCGGAAATCCCACAGGAACGGGAAGTATGCGGGATTTTCTTTGAAAACGCGGGGAAAGGCGGGCGTAAATCTAGTAAAATACAAGATTTTTATTTGTTTTTTGTTTAATTTATGTTCAACAACAGTGACTCGAAACGATAAATCAAATGCAAATTTAAATAAGTTTGATCAGAAAACTTGTAAAAGCTTGAGTGATAGTTTGTTTTTTATGATCTTCAAAAAATGCGATAGTTTCTATAATCATCACTTATTATTCGCTATAACCTACACATAAAAAAAAACAAAAACTCACATCTCTCATAAGTCTCAACGATCTCTGCTATTTCCTTCTTAGTGCGCGTACACAGTATCTCCACGAGCACCTTCTCATCAGTACCGATACCATCCATGCAGTGATGGAGCTCCCTGCAGAGGTACTCCGCTGGGGGCAGCATCAGCGCAATGATCACGTCTTCAAAGTGACCACCGAGCTCGGATTTTAGATCTTCGATTAGGTCCTAGAATAGATTTAATTTTAATTTGTGAGTGAAAAAAGTGTGGAAATAGTTGTTGGATGATATTATTTCAATATTTATATGTTTAAAGTTACGAATAATGTTTCATATTGGTTGAGATGGTTGTTTAATTATGTCAATAGATGGCGTGGGGTGTCCCTTAGACACATAAAACCGAAAGACTAAAGAGTAGTAGATATTTGATTGCTGAAGCGGATTCACGGGTAGCCGATAGGCGTTGCCCCGGTTTGGCGTACAGACGCGGGTTCAAATCCCGTCTCGTAATCGATGTTTTCTATTCTTTGAAAATTTCTCATCTGTTAACAATATACCCAAAAAAGCCAAGCCATATTAACACTATGCACTAAATTATGTTGATAAACTCATATTTAGAGCGAGCGCGCACGAGCCACTTTGTCTCCGCAACTATTTTGTCTCTCCCATCAATTTGTATGGGGAGTTGCGTCGCTACGTGCGCGCACTTTCATACTAGCCCATGGGTGAAGAGACAAAATAGTTGAGACAAAATAGTTGCGGAGACAAAGTTGCTCGTGCGCGCTCACTCTTATTGTTGGTTTTTTAAATAATAATTATTAATTAAAGCTTAATAGGTATTGACAGGTTGCATTATTCATTAATAACATGATTAATAGATTAATACATATAATTATAAAACTATGATACAATTACGTTTTTATTCATGAGTCATTTACAGAGAATAAAGTATGAGAAAATGAGATGATTCATTCGGCATTGTTTCAAACCTAATTTGACCTTCATATATGGTCTTAATTGATGAGTCTATTGTTCATTGCACTTTTATTTAAACTACCAAAAATTTCTTAAATATATTGTTTAATTATCTGAAAGGTGGTGTCTTTTTTTTCTTTTTATTAATAACTAGCTTTCTGCCGGCGGCTTCGCCCGCTTTGTCTAAAACCTAATAAATTATATATTAAAACCTTCCATAAAAAAAACCATTACATAGAGATCTATTAAAAAACCGCATCAAAATCCATTACATAGTTTTAAAGATTTAAGCATACATAGGGACAGAGAAAGCGACTTTGTTTTATACTATGTAGTGATTAACCAATTTGTATTGCATATAGAATCATTTGTTTAATAAATCAAGTCAATCGCTAGTCTTCTCACTGGGGATTCAGTGGATATGGCATGCATAATGAATTTGCTTATTTGTGTATTTTACAATCACAGTGACACTTGCAGAATTACTAATAACATCTATTATAATCAATTATACTTCATACATAAAAAAAATATATTCGAATACTAAAAATATATAAAATATATTTATTAGGAGAGATCACTCTTTAGTGATAAGGCTGCCCTCTGTGCTAGTTTAGCTATAAGTTTTAGTTTTAAGTAATTTGTATTATTAACTAGCATAGTAAAGTGTTATAAATAAATATATTAATTACTAGCTTTCCACTCGCAGCTTCGCCCGCGCAGTCAAAGAAAAATCCGCATAGTTCCCGTTCCCGTGGGATTTCCGGGATAAAACCTATCCTATTTACCGAGATAAAAAGTAGCCTATGTCCTTTCTCGGGTATCAAAATATCTCTATACCAAATTTCATGCAAATTGGTTCAGTAGTTAAGGCGTGATTGAGTAACAGACAGACAGACAGAGTTACTTTCACATTTATAATATTAGTATGGATTAACAGTTTAGCATCGGAAATAAAAGAAAGTCTTACCCTCCCATATTCATGTGTGAAGGCCTGCGATATAGCCTGCCGCTGAGCATTTGATCTGCTGGTGAGGATAGCGATGATAGCATCCTCGTCAGTACCAAAGCCCTTCATAGCAGCGCGGAGGGCTGCTGCATCCTCCACTACATTGAACGGTGTCACACCCACTACTGTTGGATCGCGCTGAAAGTGTATAATGTTTGAAATGTTAAGAATATGCAACAATTGTAGTCTTATACACACTAGCTTAGCTGGTGACTTTATCGGCTTTGAAATAAATAATTTTTGACTGATACTTTTATTGGAGTAATATAGCCCACAGATTGCTTCAACACAAAAAAAATTTTTTAAGTCAAACAAAAAACACTTATATTATAGTTGCGCCTTGAATGTTAATATTATAATATTGCGCCTTGAATGTTAATCACTACATAGTATAAAACAAAGTCGCTTTCCCTGTCCCTATGTCCCTTTGTACGCTTAAATCTTTGAAACTACGCAACGGATTTTGATGCGGTTTTTTTTAATAGATAGAGTGATTCAAGAGGAAGGTTTATATGTATAATAACATCCATTAAATAGTGGAGAAGTACTGTTATTTTTGAGGTTTCTAATGTGATGTCGTAAATAATTACATTTTTTCCGCTTACATTGCAAACGCAGGCTGAACCCTACGAGTTTTATCAAAATAATGTACTAAGTATTATACACATTGAAAAGGTCTACAGAAAAGTCCGCGATGGTATATGTCTATCTCTTATGGATAACCCACAATAACTTTTTTTTGTCATTTACTTTTTACGACAAATAATGGCTAATTTTCGATGCGATTTTAACCAATACAGCATTAATCCTTAACCAATTAAATACCTTCAATACATTGTTCATTTAATATAGGTCTATTGGCCCTTAACACCGTATGATTTAAGTGAATATTTTCGAAGATATTACAGATTTAAAAATTGCGGGACGTAGCGTTTGCATTACAGATTTAAAAATTGCGGGACGTAGCGTTTGCGGCCGCGGCGGTACCGGCCGCGGCCGGCCTATCTATTTTATACCCGTGCGGAGCGGGCCCGGAGCGGGCCGCTATGTTTTTATATACAACGTTCACAGTTTAGTTTTTCTGTAGTGTATTTAGATCAGCATTGCACCCGTGCGAAGCCGGGGCGGGTCGCTAGTATTATAATATTTAAAAGTAAATAGTGTCGTTTGTTTTTACTGATATATATGTAATTATAATTAACAAACAGTTTTTATAGTCATGAATCATGTTTCACATTTAACATTCATAAAAAATACTAGTTTTTTAATAATTCGGACAATTTAAGTGTGTATAGTTCAAGGGCTACTACATTAACGGTAATGATGCTTCGTCTTCTTTCTAAAGACGTGACCTCAATTTATTAATTGAAGACAGAATGAATAAGTTTTCCCAAGGGAAATGACTTGTCAAGGCCAATTCCACACCCTATAGAAAAGCACTGCCCTATAATTGCTATTGTCTCTGACATCATCACAACCGCCCTTATTGAACAATTAACTATTTACGTATAAATAACAAACACGTATATTTTCGTAATAAAGTTTTACTTACCACGGTAGCCATTATGATGTATTAGAGTAGATATCAATTAAAACAATGAAAGAAGCAATATAATATAGTAATAGACTTCGAGTAGCACTTTTATTTATAATTTTATTTATAGCGGCAATTAATAGCAACACAACCACAACCCACACGTATCAAATCAAACTGTTTGACATTGACAAATGACAGTTGACTAATTACTTCGCTACAGATGACGTATAAACTGTTGACAGCTGCTATTTTAGTCACATACTCTATGCAAGACAAGGAGCATACTCTTTTTGCCAGTTACAAATTAAATATTACGATCAATAAAGCGCTGAAAAATAAAATTACTTCACATAATCAATATATCAACTTTCTCCATGCTGTCTTATTTTGCCAAAAGAATATGTCTTTCCCAAGGTCTTTCCTAAAAAACATAAAATCTGTCATGATTTTAGTAATTGATATTTAGTTTTTCATGCCAACCACACCAAAAGCACCAGAATTTATTTGGCACTATATGGTGGTGCTAATGGATCAGGCTGATGATGCTACGCAGTATAAAGTCCCGTGTCCCCTAGTGGGGTAGGGGGCAGATGTGAGGCAGATGCATTATGCATACAATATCTGTTTCACTCACAGGTTTCACTGATCGATTTTCTATAAGGCAGTAGTAGGTGATTAGCCTTCTGTGTCCTGCCAGGCCGAGACAAGGAGGCGGTCACATAACAATCGTCAATCGAAATATGTTTTTTTTGAAGTAAAACTTCTTTAGGCGCGACTAGGGAGTAACTCAGATTTTTTTTCTGACGGAAGTAACGCTTACTATAGTCTGTGTAGTTTCCGCCATTTAAAAATAATAATTCTGATTGGTTGTAAGTATATGTCATATACTACACGCTTCTTGACTTATACGCCAGCTAGTGGCAAATATCATAATCAATTAGGATTATTTATTTTCAAATTTTCAAACGGATCAATTGTGAATAGCAATGTGAATGAAAAATTCAACAGTTTTAAAAACATTATTTTAAATTGCAAAATTTTTTGAAAATCTCTAAATATACTTGTTTATTTATTACTTTTAAAATAAGTAAATTAAAAATAAAAATAAACATGTTGCGGATTATAATCAATCTATTTTAAATATTGCTGAAGACAAAGTAGTATCCATAGCAACAGATAAGGTTGTCATTCAGTTGAACAAGAAGCATATGTACGCCAACAATTTCATAAAATGTCAGTTATTGATACAGGAGGATCGCCTTATGAAATCATATTAGTTCTTAACAAATTTTACATTATTGCAACCAATATTGATGTATCTGATGGCTTAGCCAACGGTTGTGTTGGAAAGTTAGTGTATATTGAACGTGATGACAGTGATAACATCATACGCTTATGGCTTGAGTTTCCTGGTAAGATAGGAGAGAAAATTAGGAAAAAAGCTGCCCATCATATTCAAACTCTAAACATTAGTAGAACAGCAGTCCCAATTTTATGAAGATCGTCATCTGTACCAATGAATAGAAATAAGACAATATTTGCAAAGAGAAATCAGTTTCCATTAGGGCGCGTTCCCACCGTGTCGTGACGACAGATAATCGTGTAGTTTTAAGTGTCGTGGCTTATATGTTTAAATGGAGGTGTTCACATTTAGAACGACACAATTTACTGTCGTCTACGACAGTTTTTGCAGTGACGACACTTTGTCGTGACAGTGGGAACGGCAAGCACGACAGTCGTAAAACGATAAAAAATCGTGGACGGCAACTCTATAACGTCCATTGAACTCAGGAGAGTAAACGCACTAGTAATCACCAAGCGAACGCAGAGGCGACTAGATTTGTAGCTTGCTGATGATGTGTAAACGACAAAGCGACTCCCAGGAAACGATAAAATGTGGTCGCGATCCAATGGGAACAGCTAGATACGACAGTCGCTAAACGATAAAAAATGTTGACGACAAACAATCGTTATAATGGGAACAGGTAGAGACGACAGTCGTCGAACGATAAATTAGTCGTTACGACATAGTGGGAACGCGCCCTTAGTATCTGCTTGTGCGCTTACAATACATAAGTCTCAAGGTGGTACTTTTGATCAAATCGTTTATGAATACAATAAAAGTCACAGTCAGCAGCTGTTATATGTAGCATTATCACGAGTAACTGATATAAATGGATTGTTCATTGTCTCAAACACCGATGACAACAAATTTTATCATGGAAGAAAGCGTCCAGGGGGAATAGTTGATTTACAGTGTGAATTTGAAAGACTTTCAAATTCTCGCCTAATAACACAACAGGAAGAATTATATAACCTTGTAAATGAGAGTAACATTACACTATTTTCCTTCAACTGCCAAAGTTTACGTGCTCATGTTTCTGATCTGAATGATAAGGTATTAAAAATGTCCACATTGCTGTTATTTTCCGAAACTTGGATGAAAAATGACGAACAAATTCTTATTGAAAATTTTTATTGCGTTACCCAATACAAACGACCCAACTCAACTGCTGGTGGAGTAGCTGTATATCATTCATCTACAGATACACTGAACAATGTAACACCAATTCAAAATATTTCACAAACGATATTATCACAAATTTCCGATGAGGTTTCACAAATTGGTGACATCGCCTTGGTTCGATGTGTTAATACGAATGACCAACCTGTGATTATCGTTGTTATTTATATTTCTACAAATACTAGCCTGACAAATATCATAAAATTTATTCATCAGCAATTACTTCACTTCACAATTGAAGGTTCTCGACTTTTAAATAGTAATTATCATGAATTACCGATGATTCTAACTGGAGATTTTAATGTTAATTTTCGCTCTCAGGAATCTCAGCCGTTAATTGATTTTTTAGAAGAAAAATTTGATTTATCTATGAATACTTCTCGACTTCATTCAACAACGCGTTTCGGTACAACGATAGATGCTGTATTTTCAAGAAAAGTAGCAAATTTAGAGAGTAAAATTTATGTTTCACATTATAGTTACCACAAACCTATAATTTCGTACGTAAGAAATTATGATGACATTCAATTACCTGTTTCGAATGAATAATATTAATATAACATTTAAATAATCTTTGTAAAGCACATGAATAATAAATATAATTAAATTATAATATAATATTTATTTATTTAAGTTAATATTTAATCATTTCAGTGATATATGTCGTCAACGCCAAAGAAGTTTTACTTCAATCGCGCGTAAAGGTTACACGCACACACTTTTTTAGGGTTCCGTAGCCAAAATGGCAAAAACGGAACCCTTATAGTTTCGTCATGTCCGTCTGTCCGTCTGTCCGTCTGTCCGTCTGTCACAGCCGATTTACTCGGAAACTATAAGTACTACAGTGATGAAATTTGATGGGAATATGTGTTGTATGAACCGCTACAAAAATATGACACTAAATAGTAAAAAAAAGAATTGGGGGTGGGGCCCCCCATACATGTAACTGAGGGATGAAATTTTTTTTTTCGATGTACATACCCGTGTGGGGTATCAATGGAAAGGTCTTTTAAAATGATATAAAGTTTTCTAAAAAACATTTTTCTTAAAGTGAACGGTTTTTGAGATATCAGCTCTCAAAGTCGTAAAAAGTATGTCCCCCCCCCTCTATTTTTATAACTACGGGGTATAAAATTCTAAAAAAAATAGAGGTGATGCATGCTAATTAACTCTTTCAACGATTTTTGGTTTGATCAAAGTATCTCTTATAGTTTTTGAGATAGGTTGATTTAACTGTAATTTATTATATTTGCTGCTACGGAACCCTTTGTGCGCGAGCCCGACTCGCACTTGGCCGGTTTTTTTTTATGAATTCAGTTAGAGTGTAAGTAGTCAAGTGAATTTTATTTATAAAGGTTTCTCACTTGTAACATACTTCATAACACCATTCAAGTCTCAGATTATTCCAGTAACTGAGAAAATTATGGTAAAAGCCAAAAGGATTGAATAAAAGACCAATTTTATTATTAAAATATTAATTATATATTTAATACATTATACTTAATACGAATGGAATCTTCATGATGAGAAAAATACCAAACTAGGGAATACATCAAAGTCAATAATAATTATCATAAGTCCTAATTTACTCAAACATTTCAACTACCAGTTCAAACATACTATAAAATGGATACTAATTTTATTATATGTCCTGTTACCGCACAATTGAATCACAATAAAACATAATACATTAGGTCATGCAATAATATTATATCTTCTTATATATAAAAATGAATCGCAAAATGTGTTGGTAAGCGCATAACTCGAGAACAGCTCAACCGATTTCGATAATTCTTTTTTTATTATATTCCTTGAAGTACGAGGATGGTTCTTATGTAGAGAAAACGTAAACATGTACCACGGGCGAAGCCGGGGCGGACCGCTAGTATAAGATAGTTTTACGGCAAGTTCGCCTTTATTTCGTTCAAATAGATCCCCTCCACTTCAAGGTGAGCGCTAAAATTACGTGCCGTGAGTTTTATCTTTACTACGTTACATATACTTTGAACATTTGATGGAATTTCGAAGCCTGCATTGATTTACTTATTTTATACTTAAAATAACATTTTATCAAAGAATATTATAATATATTTTGTGACATTTAAAACACTCCATACTCCTATGAGTTTACAATTTGAGATACATTATTTTGTTTTAATACACATAACATAATACATAATTATGTTAAGATTAGTACCTATACACTAATAACTCCTGCTTGGAATAAAATATCATTTTTAAGTAACCTAAGCCTAGCAACCTATTAAATTATATCTCGACTTATGCATAGGTTTTATTTCATTACTTATATTGAAAGCGTTATACTTAGTAAGTAGGTATGTGAATATTGAAAATCCTGAAATATTACTACATATTTGTAAAATTTTTAAAATAGATGAGATAAATTTTGGCTGTATCACGAATTTATTTTTACATTCTCAATTTCACATTCTATCAAAATAGTCTATAGCTGCTAAAGGATTTTATTGAAAAATAGTTAAACACATTTAAAATGTATAGGTACTTATTACTTATCTGAGTCGTACTCTTGTACATCTTGCCAAAATACCAAATTTATAGTTGCGCATTTATTTCCCTCAATAAGTCATTGTCTTTTTTCTTCTCACATAATATGTTATCCATACTCAAGTCATACAGATACAATCATGAAATATGCTACTTGTACTACTTAATTTAAATTTAACGTCAAATTTCATTAGCGCTGAACCTGCGCAGAAGTTAAATTAAAATCTTAGTATTATAATAGGTAATTGTATGAAAGCGCGCAGTACACATGCGCAGTAATCCCCTCCACATTCCACACAGCGCTACAGTTATTTGCCGCCAAAAGTACTGTCAATTCAACTTTATTTTTTATCTACATTATGCTACTGCCACACGACGACGCGATAGTCCGGTTCGACGCTATCTACGTAGAAACCATTCATGTATGGACTCGGCAAGATTTCACCTAGCTGGAATAAAATATGGTAAAATAATTAAATAGGTAATTTTTTCATCAACTGGTCCTCCCAAAAAAAAAACATAATGTTTGATTGTACATTTATTAAGCGTTTCTTCAAAAATATACATCTAAAAAGTATATCTGAGTTGCGGGGGTATGAACTGACTATACTAATAGGTCCTTTTGTGTTTTTATGGAAGTGATTTAATGACATACACAAGAACTAGGATTAGGATATAATCACATGTAAGATGTGAAATGACTTATTAACACATGTAATATATTTTAACATCCACTATGAGATAGTTTCATTCATTTACAGTACCGACTGTAGTTTCATTCATTTACAGTACCTACTGTAGTTTCATTCATTTACAGTACCTAATGTAGTTTCATTCATTTACAGTAGGTACTGTAAATGAATGAAACTCATTTCCTTATTCTAATATTGCAATTTCAACTGAGCCTGCTAGCCATTTTATAAAAATATTGCTTTGTGCATGTTAAGCATTAAGGGCGTTCACAAAATAAATAAAAAAACTGTTTTACTACATATCACAGATTTTATTCATAAACTTACATATTAAATTACAGTCTTCACTTAAAACAAGAACTTCTTAAAATTAATAATGAGATTTTAAAATTGTATTTATTTTTTAAAATAATAATCAAAGAAAAAAATCTACAAATCTATTATAGAAAATACATAGTTTTTCATTTTATATTATCCAATTATTACTTATAATACACTGAACTGAAATAGTACCTACTTAATTGTTATTTTATACATTTATCTGGACAAATCTCACTTCTATTTTAATTATTATATATATAGCTGTATAAAGTTTTATTTCCTATATTAATTAACAAATAATCTGTACACTATAACCTATAATAAAATTCATTGACAAAATTTTGAGCAATATTTATTCATAAGGCACATACGATCGGATGCCAATATCTATATCCATCCCTGTCGAACCCATTGAAATTATGTTAGCTAGAGCGAGAAAAGATGCTTACAATTTTGTTGTTGTATCTTCTTATTTGTGTAAGAAAGGGACAGATTCATATTTGAATTGTTATATTTTGATGCATAGAACATATTTAGTTACCTATGACATTAACTGGAATCAAAACAATCATGATATTTTGATATGAGAGACAGAAGTTAATATTTTCTTGTCTCCTTGCTGTATATGGCCTCAAATCTAAATGAACGAAATGAAGTACCTATTTCCACAAATTTACAATTACTTCTGTCTTGGCTTGAGACAAGTAGGATCATTTTTCATATCTCCCCATCTGATCATCTAACATTCTAACACATTCCTAAAATTTGGATAAGTCCCTGTCACACTATAAATTTAATACAAGTTTCTTTCTTTATATGCAAACTGTCGAATTTAAGCTGTCAAACCGAAAAGAAAACATTTTTAAAACTCCCGCCCTGTTCAACCATTCAAATGTCTACAATAAAGCGCAAAAAGCGCTGTACATCATATATTATCGCTGCGTACAGCGCGTGCGTGCAGCGCTTTCATCTGCCAATGGCGTCGTTTCATGCCCGATGCGACATTCTGTAAGAGATATTGTACAATTGAAAATGGACCGAATGCCTTGGGTATAAGGATGACATTCGGAAGAATTGGTGTTGTGTGTATTTTGTAAAAATTGTAATTAATTGTCTTTTTATTATAATTGTCAAGATGTATGTTTGTTGCTTTTCCCCAAAAACGCTGATCGAATAGTCTGGATAACCATAGAGGCTAGTTTTGAGTCATACAAGTGTAGTGTCTATGTATCGGTTACTTGTCATGTCAGAATCGTTGTAATTAGATCCATAGCTTATTAGATATAAACATTTAATGTTATTTTAGGCAATTATTAATAATTTTGTTACAAAATAAATCTCGCTCTAGCGACAGATCTTGATAAAAATTGAACTATGAACCCAATGGAATGCATACCTAACTTATACCTTAAATAACGAATCACTATAAGTAATTAATTAATGATTTAATAATTTTCATGCTTAATTTAACTAATAAATAATTTCCACACGACAAACGGCTGATTGTTTTTAGCTTTTAATTAGAAACGCTTAATTAGGTCGCGTTAGTTATACATTATTAACTATTTTAAGTTATGCATCAAAATAACAGAATCTAATCTATTCATATGATTAACTAGCTGTGCTCCGCGGTTTTATCCGCAGTGCGCCGTACCTGTTGCTCTTAGCGAGATGATATATAGCCTATAGCCTTCCTTGATAAATGGGCTATCTAACACCGAAAGAATTTTTTAAAACGGACCAGTAGTTCCCGAGATTAGCGCGTTCAAACAAACAAACTCTTCAGCTTTATAATATTAGCATAGATTCATAAAAAACAATTATGAAAAAAAATACTTTGTTCTTTGTTGTAAAAAATACTTCAACCTACCCACATTTTCTAGGTGTTCAAAACTACCAATATACAAATCACATTAAAATCCGTAAAAAATTAACTTCCTATAAATAAATATTCCACTTTCACAACGGCCTATTAAATTATAACATTATCTATAGAAAACAAAACTATACAAAAACAGTTGTTATAATGTGAACGCCCTCAGTCGCGACTAAACATAGATAAAAAAAAATGTCTTACAAAAACAAAACCCAATATAAACTAATATGGCAAAAATAGCACGTGACTAAACAAAGTATTTGTATGTTAAACACGAATTAGTATCATTAATTGATAATTTTAATGAGAATAGTATGAGAAAAATGAAAGTACTACCCGTGCTCAATAAAATGGCGTATTATTAGAATTTTTTGTTATATATTCTTTTAAGGGGTTATACGAGTTATAGCATGCATGGAGTGTGTGTTAAATTATATGTATATAGTGCGGGGTTCCGCAGAAGCTTCTCAACTATGGACCACATCCACTCGGTCGAACAACTCATTGAAAAGCACCAGGAATTCCAGGCGCCACTTTATCTAGCTTTTATCGACTACCAGAAAGCGTTCGATACTATAACGCATGACGCAATTTGGGAAACTCTACAGGCACAAAATGTCGAAATTAAGTACATAAATTCATTAAAGTATTTATATAAAAACAGCTTTGGTCAGATAATGCTTGAAAAACCAGGACCTATCTTCCCAATTAAAAGAGGCGTTAGGCAAGGTGATCCACTGTCTCCACGATTATTCACAGCTGTACTGGAAGCGATCATAAGCAAACTTAAAGGGGAAAAAATGGGAATCAAGATTCAACAAAATTACATTAGCCATCTAAGGTTTGCAGATGATATTGTAATAATTGCTAACAACGCAAAGGACTTGGACAAAATGTTATCAGAGCTCTACGTGTCTAGCAAAAGAGTTGGCCTCGACATCAACATGAGCAAAACAAAAATCATGACAAACCACTGTATCGTTCCCATCAAGCTAGCCAGTACACCTATAGAATACGTTGAATCTTTCATATACCTTGGAAAACAAATATCATTCGACAAATCAAACAATGAACGAGAAATAGAGAGAAGGGTAAACAGCTCATGGAAAAGATACTGGAGTTTCAAGGAAATCCTAAAAGGCAAATTTCCCTTGAAACTCAAGAAGAAGGTTATGGATTCATGTTTGCTCCCTCTACTCACATATGGATGTCAAACATGGAAATTCACCCGACGAGTCAAAAACAAATTAACATCTTGTCAGCGTAGTATGGAAAGGAGCATTCTTAAAATACGCAAATGTCAAAAAATACGTCACACCACTATAAGAGACAAAACAAAATTTAAGGATGCCCTATCATACGCACTTAAGCTGAAATGGAGCTGGGCTGGCCACATAGCCAGAATGAAGGACGACCGTTGGACTATACGCCTTACATCTTGGCCTGGTCCGAAAGGCAAAAGAAAGCACGGCAGACCCCTATATCGCTGGGCGGACGACATAACAAAAATAACTGGCGAAAAGTGGATGGCACAAGCGAAAAATAGAGACCACTGGAACAGTCTGGAGGAGGCCTTCACCCTTGCTTAAAGGGGTTCTCTAATGTTTACATTAATATATATTACAATCACTAAATCTATAATTGTATAATTCATTTTATATTTATAAGTCCAACTATAGTGTAGTACATATATTAAAATAAGTTAATGTTACCTTATTGTTTAGCATGTAAGATTATATTGTGAATAGAGAAATAAAGGCTTTTTTATTTATTTTTTATTTTATATAGTCAAAACGGCTGCAACGATTATAATAAAATTCAGACAAATATGTACTCACACATTT
The DNA here is from genome assembly GCF_061535455.1 of Colias philodice. NCBI lineage: Eukaryota > Metazoa > Arthropoda > Insecta > Lepidoptera > Pieridae > Colias > Colias philodice. The sequence goes on along the minus strand of NC_143098.1, from coordinate 10,662,483 downwards.
ATACTTTTTTTGGTTTCGATGTGTGCGACCGGAAAATAAAATTCTAACTTTTAAAACTCCTTTACGCGATCATAAAATAATATCAAATCAATGCATCCATTTTCAAAATTGATATGTGTAATCTGATTTAATAGTGACATGAATGATGAACTAATTAATTGTTTTGGTAAATATACAAAATAAACTTACCACATTTGATGCAACTTTTACTGTTTGTAATTCGACTGCACTGGGTTGTTCCTCATCATCGTTAGATACTTGACCTGGAAAATATACATAAATATATAAACACTAGAATACACATCTTATTTCATTAATTGTATTTTTTTCCAGTTAAAACATTTTTAAAAATTCATAGAGAATGTGATTTTTTTTAAATATTATTTTTGCTATCTGCTTCGCTTGTGTACCATCACTTTTCTTCACTACATAGTATAAAACAAAGTCGCTTTCTTTGTCCCTATGTCCCTATGTATGCTTAAATCTTTAAAACTACGCAACGGATTTTGATGGGGTTTTTTTGAATAGATAGAGTGATTCAAGAGGACGGTTTTAGTATATAATTTATTATGTTTTAGACAAAGCGGGCGAAGCGGCGGGCGGAAAGCTAGTTTCAAATAAAAGTGTCAGCCAAAAACTGTCTAGATATGGAGATATTAAAAAAAACCTTTCGTTTTTTCATGAATGTTCTTTGTTATTACAACCAAATATAATTGAACATTATATTGATCTGTAATCCAAAAATTCAACACGATTTACTTTATCTATAATAATAAAATTCTCCGTAATAATAATAGACGATAACCCAAATTAACAGTCACTTCCGAATAATATATTTTAATCACTTGTTTTGAAAAGCGGTGAACATTAATCGCCTGATATCATCTATATGTAAATAAATATAGTATCAATACAGAATTTTCCTATTTGGATGTTAACGACCTGTATGTTTCTGTTAGATATTTTTTGTTACAACTACCTACTATAATTGGCCAATATTTTTTTATTAAAACTACTATCTTGAGCTACAAATAGAAATAATTTGACTCTGAAGAATTTTATGATAGCTTTCCGCCCGCGGCTTCGCCCGCTTTGTCTAAAACCTAATAAATTATATACTAAAACCTTCCTCTTGAATCACTCTATCTATTAAAAAAACCGCATAAAAATCCGTTGCGTAGTTTAAGGGCCAGCGCCCACTGCCGGCACGGCACGGCATGGCACGGCAGAGCATCCCGCGGCGTGCAATGGCATCCCGCGGCGTGCAGTGGCATCCCGCGGCATTCAGTGGCATGCCGTAGCATCCTGCTAAAAGCCCAGCCACTCTGGCATCCATCAGTTTTGCTCCGCGCTAATGCTGCATAAGTTTCAACCTCATTTCAACTAGCTAGTAATCATAATTACTCGGCCCCAAAGTGACGCATACGCCTCGCGGGATGCAATGGCGCGCCGCGGTATCCCTTGGAATGAAACAGCAAGACACGTCACGCCGCCGCATCCTGCGGCGTGCCGCGTCATGCTGCAGCATCCTGCGATACGTCGCGGCATCGTGGCATCGAAATAAAGTAACTTGAATTCTAAACTGATTGAAATAAGATTCAAAATAACTTCATTAGTAATACCTCTGCCCTGCCATGCCATGCCGTGCCGGCAGTGGGCGCCGGCCCTTAAGCATACAAAGGGACATAGGGACATAGGGACAGAGAAAGCGACTTTGTTTTATACTATGTAGTGATCATCATCATTTTTTCATTTGTCTATTTATAACACCCTGTATAAAACAGCCTAATTATGAATTTAACCCATTTAGCATCCTTAAGTACAAGACTGGCATTACTAAAACAATTTAATATGGTTAAAAAAAAACTAATTATCGTATCGATCGTTGATATATGTACAAAGTTTAAATGAAATCTATCCGTTTAAAGTGGGTTGAAATTAAAATCGAGTGTTAAAGTCGGTTATATACAAACATACAGATAAACTAATTAAAGCGTATCAAACTTACCATCCGTAGGCAATGTGAGCCAGAACTGCGACCTGCACATATACCACAACCCAGGCGGTAATGCCGTCTGTCTGTCATTCCTCAACGACGCTGCTAGTATCTTAGCCGCGTCCACTAAAAGCGAGGCGCGCCAGGAGGCAGCGTATATTAGCAACATGCTCGATTGAGCTGCAGTTGAACATAGCATAGGGTATAGCGCTTGGTGTCTTCGCAGGTTGTAGAATGATATACCTGTTGAAGAACATCCTGTATTATTTATTTATATATTTTACTAGCGGTCCGCCCCGGCTTCGCCCGTGGTACATGTTTACGTTTTCTCTACATAAGAACCATCCTCGTACTTCAAGGAATAAAATAAAAAAAGAATTATCGAAATCGGTTCAGCCGTTCTTGAGTTATGCGCTTACCAACACATTTTGCGATTCATTTTTATATATATTTTATTTATAACACTTTATTGCACAAACTAAATTATGACAAAAATAACATTAATACAAAAGAAAGGCATAGTTTGTACAAGAGGCGAGGCCTTATTGCTAAGCAGCAATCTCTAGGCAACCTGATGGGAAAGGAAATGTATGTAGTAAATGGGATAGTGCAAAAAGAACAAAAATATTAAAAGAAGATCGAAATAAATGATGCTAAAGTGAACTTCGATGTTTTATTAACACCATGTATAAAATTCAAACGTCACGGAACTTAACATTTCCACTATAAGTAATCGCAGGAAAACTGTTCTAGATGATCTTTAAAATTTACGAAACATTTCCGCGTGTAAACGCAAGAAATACTATTTCTATAAAAATATTGGCTTAAATCCTTTGTTTAAAATTTTACCAAACAACATTAGTGACACAAAGCTGCGTTTAGGTCAACCTTTCTTTTTTTATTTAGATCGAATTTAATAAGAACACTGAAACACTCATTTATATGATAATTTTACAGAATATCGAATTAAAAATTTCGTCACAATTGCACAATATGATTATGTACCTGGAAGCTGCAGTGTTATTTTAAACCTGATGAAACACTTGTATACGTGACTAGTAGTTTTTACCTCAAGTTAATTAAGTATATATCTTCTGTTATGCAACGGATATTACATAAAAATGTTAGATGAGAATAATCCGCGATTTAAAACTATACTAGAAGGTTTAATCTTCTAGTATAATTTTGAGGATTGCTTCTAAACCTAAAGTTTATTTCTTCTTAAAAATCCTGGTGATCATCCTTTGAGTTCGAGTTTGGCTATGTCAGAGGGAGTTTTATCAGTCACAATAATGCCGATTTTCTGTGTATGAAGTATGTAGTTAAAATGTATTCTTAAATGGTATAAAAACTACTCAACCGTTTTTTAGTAATTTATTCACACTAATAATGTACTTAATCTACTTTATTCGCTGATGCGATTGAAAGGATTAAGTTTCACCAGTTTTAATCAGACATAATTTAATTTAAAACCCTAGTTCCTACTATAACGGCCCTTAATACTCGATAGCTACAATCAAGCCAATGATAAACTAATATAGATAAACATCCGAGTGGAAACTTAGGGTACAATGTTAAGAGGTTAAGTGCACTTTATCTAATAATTACAATATAGTACAACGTAGTTACGATCTTATCGTCGCGTGATATTTGACGGTAGTTTTGAAAAACGTCTAATCGCGAAACTTTTATCATCGGTTTAAATTAGTGTTGCCGAACTATCGATAGTTTGACTATCGATAGTTGACCTTGAAAATAAGTCAGAATATCGATAGCACTATCGATAGTATCGATATTATCGATACTATCGATACTATCGATAGCGTTAATCATGGAATACTATTGATGAACTGCAATAGTATCGATAAAATCGATAGTATTGATTGCCAATAGTTGCTATACTATCGATAGTATCGATACTATTGCTACTGAATATTGCAACTACAATCGATACTATCGATAGTACTGATACTATCGATAGTTTTGAGCTATCGATAGTAGTAAATTGTGCAATAGTATTGTTCACGATTTCTTGGTATAATGGGTCAGTCAATGGGCTTATTGGATTACGAATTAACGAACTAAAAAAAATGGATTGTACAAAGCGCCAATAGATAACTTGAAAAGTATTATAACCAAACATCTAGTTCTCTGTCATCCACTATAATATTATTGATAAAGCAATACTATCGAGAAAAAGGTCACTATCGATGGGACGATATTATCGATAGTATCGACACTATCGATAGTATCGATAGTTCGTTCGATATTGAGCTTCGATAGTATCGACACTATCGATAGTATCGATAGTTCGTTCGATATTGAGCTTCGATAGTATCGATACTATCGATGGTATTGCTATGTGTCGATAGTATTTACGCTTATAGGACTATCGATACTATCGATAGTATCGACGCTATCGATAGTATCGATAGTGCTATCGTAGTATTGCTTTTCCCCAACTATCGATAGTTAATCGATAGACTATCGATAGTGGACTATCGAGCGGCAACACTAGTTTAAATAAAGTGCGTTCAATAAAGAGTTCAATCAAGAGCTTCAATAAAGAGGGCTATTTATTAAACGGCTAGTTTAATCAGTTGTCTGTGACGTACAGTATAGACGATTAATTAATTATTAGATTAATTATTTGTAAAGAATTGATTCCTTTGTATGTTATTCTTTTGACATTTTAATAATAATCCTCATAGATAAAACTATTATATAACGTATATTCCCGTCCGATTAGGGCCCTTCTGGCCTCCTCCACTCAAGCGACAGCCCAAGCCGAGGTTCGAGATCCCCGTCAAGGGGGGACGCCCTTGTGCATGTCGCTACCAGGGTGAACCTTCAGTTCACCCCCGCGTCCGCGTTAAAATGTAGAAGCCCTTCTGGCTAACATTGAGAGACACCACACATAAAAAAAAAGCTACGTATATTGTTATTAACGCGGGTTTATCGCACTTTATCTAGCAACTTCCGTTCCCCTCACATTTTGTGTTAAGGTTGATGTTCCGACCGTCCCTCCATACATTTTTGATTACCTCTAAACACTTAACACAGACACTATTTCTTTAAAACTAATCATTTTATCACTTCTCTATAATGAAATGTGTGCGCGTTCGACCTTTTTAATCAATAATTTACAATATTTACTTAGAAAAACAACAGTAAAATACCGGAAAAATTTGACACTTCTACAGTAGTGTGCGTGACTTTTGCCAAGCGAAACACGACATAAAGCACGACATCTAGCGCATAGACTATATACTTATTACAGATCTAGCGCGTCAATGTCTAAACGAAAGGCGATGTTTAGACATTGACGCGCTAGATGTCGTGCATTCGCGTTCGTTATCTTATGCATAATGAGCATAATTCTAATAAATCAAAGTTCTGTGTAAAAATTGAGTAATTTCATTTCCAATCGTTCAAAGAAAATAACAATAAAATAAAATAAAACTAATGACCTTAGAAACTATGTTTTTTTTTATTTATTACTCATTATTGTTCGTCCGTCGTAGGTCTGTAAACTGTATTGTACACTGAAGGTAAATGGTACTGTAGGTACTTTAGTTCGGCGTCGTCGCTCGTCGGCTTGATATAAAATTACATTCTTGATTTCATTGACACGCGCTATGATTTGCGCGCGGAATTTCTTGTGTTGTGAATTTATTTTTGTATGCTATGCATTTTAATTGATTCAAATTGCAATGTTTCTCTAGTATGCATTTGAGACTATATTGTAAATTGTAATAATTGATCGTGGGTATAGTAATTAATTATTCTAATAACGCAATTAGTAATATATGTATTTTCGGTGGGATTCAAAACAAAAAATTGGCCCGTGATTTTTATGAAATTTCACCACATTGCAAATCACATCAATCATAGTTCATACACATGTATGACGAAAGTGATTAGTATTGTGGCTAACATTGACTCATCAGTTCATCACTGAAACCAGTGATAAATCAGTACCTATATCATATTGTGTTTGAATATTTTTAAACAATGATATAAGTATACAATTATTATAAATCGGTAAACTATCAAAGTAATCACAAACTTGCAAACATTGGTAAAATGTCCAGTAGTTTATGAGCCTATTCATTACAATCAAACAAACAAACAAAGTTTTCCTCTTTATAATATTAGTGTAGACAAACACTATGAATACGATCACGAATGCAAATTCGGGGATTTTCTAATTATTGCTAAATAATAATTGAATTCGTTTTGAAATACTCTATAATTTTTAGTGTATAAATAGACATTAATTATAATGTGGTGCTCATTTTTTTTGTACTGCTAACGCTATTGTAGGTACCTATTTTCGTTGTTTTATTTCAAGTGAACACGGCCATACAATTTTGTCACGAGCCGCCTATGATTGTAGGTACTTTTGTTAGGCTCCTTCGTCGTCCGCGTCGGCTCGAAAGTTCTTGATTTCATTGTCACGCGCTATGATTTGCGCGCGGATTTTCTTGTGTTGTGAATTTATTTTTGTATTATTATTATTTTTTATTTATTTTTTTATTTTATTGATTCAAATAAAATATTTCACTAGTATGCATTTGAGACTATATTGTATTATGTATAATTTATCGTAGGTATAGTTATTCTTATAACGCAGTTATATTTTCGGTGGGACAATTTGACCCGTGATTTTTCTGAAATATCACCACGTTGCAAATCACATCAATCATACACACGTATGACGAAAGTATAGTGGCTATAATTGACTCATCAGTTCATCACTGAAACCAGTGATAAATCAGTACATATATCATATTTTATTGTGTTTGAATATTTTTTAAACAACGATATATACAATATTATTATAAATCGGTAAACTACCAAAGTACTTCCGAATTTTCAGACAGACAAACAAGTAGTTTGAACACGCAGTTTTCTTATACTAGTAGCAAAAATCAAAACCATAATATTATGTTTCCCTACTATATTTTACTAAAAGTCGAGTGCGTCGAAATCGTAAATAATAATATGTTTTTCACCTTCCTGGTTATTTTCCCATAGTAAATAGTGTTTTAGGTTTGTTGTTGTAGGTAGGAATAATAATAATTATTCTTACATGTTGGTTATGAAATGTATATTGAAATAATTTACTTTTACAAATCATTAGTGATATAAGTTTTGAGTGAAAATGCTTGGATCAGCATAATATTATATGGTACTTCAAATACATGTTTTGATAAAAAAAACAATAGTGTAATAAAATAAAACTGCGTTTTATTGTAATCAATGTTGACAATTTTAAATTCCAAAATTATTGATCAATAAAATAGTTTACACCAACAAATATAACTTTTATTTTTATAACAATCGTTCATAATATAAACCGTAGCAGGTGGCGTTTTGAAGTTCTGTCTACTCATACAGAAAAATGGAAAACTTGTTTTTTTTGTAAACAATTTATTACTCATGTTGTTTGGCAACTCGAAGCGTGGTCGTCCGTCGTAGGTACTTTTGTTCGGCGTCGCGTCGTCGTCCGCGTCGGCTTGATATAAAACATTCTTGATTTCATTGACACGCGCTATGATTTGCGCGCGGAATTTCTTGTGTTGTGAATTTATTTTTGTATGCTATGCATTTTAATTGAATCAAATTGCAATATTTCTCTAGTATGCATTTGAGACTATATTGTAATAATTGATCGTGGGTAGGTATAGTAATTAATTATTCTAATAACGCAATTATATTTTCGGTGGGATTCAAAACAAAAAATTGGCCCGTGATTTTTATGAAATTTCACCACATTGCAAATTATATATTATACAATTACAATTACAATTATTATAAATCGGTAAACTATCAAAGTAATTACAAACTTGCAAAATATGCTTTTCCGAATTTTCAGACAGACACACAATTTTATTAGTTTGTTTTAGCAAAGTAGGTACCTATACCTATACGCTTACGTCGCGCGTCGCGTCGTCGAAAACGGTGCGCCCAGAAATAAACATACCTAATTCAGTTACAATCCTTTTTTTGTTCCGTAATTTATTGTATTTATTCTAATACGATTTTTTTTATTCGTCGGCCAGTTCTACTAGGTATAAAAAGATAAAATTGAAATATAATTATTGTAGCGACAGCCATATTATGTTACTATGTTTTCGTAAATATGTTTTTCACCTTCCTGATTATTTTCACATAATCTTATCTTATATATAAAAATGAATCGCAAAATGTGTTGGTAAGCGCATAACTCGAGAACGGCTGAACCGATTTCGATCATTCTTTTTTTATTATATTCCTTGAAGTACGAGGATGGTTTTTATGTAGAGAAAACGTAAATATTATGTACCACGGGCGAAGCCGGGGCGGACCGCTAGTATATATATATAAATGAATCGCAAAATGTGTTGGTAAGCGCATAACTCGAGAACGGCTGAACCGATTTCGATAATTCTTTTTTTATTATATTCCTTGAAGTACGAGGATGGTTCTTATGTAGAGAAAACGTAAACATGTACCACGGGCGAAGCCGGGGCGGACCGCTAGTCTTATATATAAAAATGAATCGCAAAATGTGTTGGTAAGCGCATAACTCGAGAACGGCTGAACCGATTTCGATAATTCTTTTTTTATTATATCCCTTGAAGTACGAGGATGGTTCTTATAGCTAGAGAGCTAGTTAGTTTAGTTTTAGTGCAGTGGCAGTGTAAATGTTGTTGTTGAGGTTATGTAAATTTAACACTTTAGTTAACTACCAAGATATAAAGAAATGAGGATAGGACACAATAACTATTGGTTGAGGTATTTATAAACTCATAATATACTTTTAAAAAAATCACGTTTTAATAAATTTCTAGAATTAAATTAGAACAGCTGATTCAAAATAGCCTAAAAAATCTTAATAATAATAATTACGCTTCACAGCAAGAACAAATGTACCATATGTACCCGCACAAAGTCGATATTGTGTTGCCTACCGTTCGACTCAATGGCTAGGGTTGTAACTACCTTTAATAATTATTACCAAACTAATAAACCGAGTGATGCGAAATAACCATAATTCTTTTAGAGTTTGATAAAATGATCAGGCAGGTATTTTCTTTAATCCTCTGAATTCTCGGTTACTAAATTGTATCGTTGAAATTATTCTTAATCGCGTAAATTTAATAAATAATCATATGGAAAACACTTTTCATTTGTTTTTTTACTTTCACGCCCAACTACTATACAATAATTACGTTGTTTCGGTATTTTGACGAGAAAACGCAGGAAACATCCGTTGTATCATTTTAGATAGATTGTATATTTTGTATCTGTAGAATTGAAATCAAAGCTATGTATATGTTGTCTCCATTCTTTTCTTATCGGATTGTTGATCCCAATGCGAATGCGTCACTTAAATTTTATAAAAGACAATTAAGAACATCAAAAATAAAGTGATACGTAAATATTTCACAGTGCAATATATTATGTGTAATTAATAATAATTATATATTTATGAAAAAATAATTACATCAGATTTAATAATAGCAATTGTTTTGAATGTACATAATATGAATAAATGATTACATCATAATAGTAATAATCACAATTGTTTTATTTCCCATTTGTTGCAACCCTAGCATATTTTCATGTAGCAGCAGAAGTACCTACACTGGCGGCGCGGCGGCATCGTGCGACATCAAAGGCATTGCCTTACTAGGTAAGTTTATAATGACTCATTTCTTTTATTATATAATTTACGTTTTACTTTTACAGAATCCGATTCAATGGATTATGAAGACGAGTCACACAACGCCATACGATAGTGATGATGAATGAACATTTCAATAAATGCATGCGTGTTTTTTTATGTTGTTTTGTAATTGTTAATTGTTTCTTAAATAAAGAAATAAACTAAATATTTAAATGATGATTTGTTATTTGCAACACAACTTTATATTTGAGATTCTTTACAAATGTATATTTAGTTTTGTATCATCAAATTTATAAATTTCATTCCATAGTTTTCAAATTAAATGTAAATGACCATAAAAACATTAATAAAGTAAATCATTGATGTAAGGTCAGGGAACGTAATACATATATACATCTGACCATGTAGAAGCTAAGTCTTGTTGACTGCTGAAGTCTGTAAAGTTTTGTTGTCTGCTGAAGTCTGTACGCAATGAAAATGTCTGCCGTTTCGAAAATAAGTTTTTAAGACCCTAATAAATAAAATATATGAATGGCAGATCTGGTCAAATACTTTCAAAATTGTATTTTTTTCAGCACTTTCATAAGTGTCTGCCAGAATGTTATCCGCGTGATAATGGTCTGCCATTGTTATTTTCCGATAGTAATAATAATCTATTTTCAAATATCAAAATGGCAGACGTGGTCAAATGGTTTCAAAGTTCGCCAAAAATTTCCACCTGTCTTACCTAAGCGCGCGCCCCGTCCACCACTCTGGGCTTAGTGACTCCTCATCTCATGTATAGTAGGTATAGGGGAATCAACACACAAAAATCCAGGTCTGGTCAAATACATACAGGTAGCTTTGCGCTAGCTCTCTAGCTATTACTTCTTATGGAGAGAAAACGTAAACATGTACCACGGGCGAAGCCGGGGCGGACCGCTAGTAAATAATAAAATAATAAATAGTGTATTAGATTTGTTATTGTATCTTGTATACCTACGAATAATTATTCTTACGTCTTGTTGGGAAATGTTCAAATACCTACCTATTGAAATAATTTACTGTTACAAATCATTAGTGTTATTAGTTTTGAGTGAATAGGCATGGATCAGAAATTCAGAATATAATATGCTACTAACTACTCAAATACATACATGTTTACACAACAAACACCACTGACCTCTATAACTATAAGTTATAGAGGTCAGTGACCGTCAGTGACAAACACTATGGATACCTACGCTCGCGAATGCAAATTCGGTGATTTACTAATTATTGATACCTAGTCATTGAATTCGTTTTGAAATAGCCTGTACTTTGTAATTTTTAGTGTTATAGACATTTATAAAATGTGGTGCTCATTTTTTTGTAATAAATCATCCCGAACGCTATTGTATTTTCGTTGTTTTATTTCAAGTGAACACCTATACAATTTTGTCACGAGCCGCCTCTGGCCTCTGGGTGAAATAAACAAGTCAAATGATTTTTGTTCTAATTGTATTTTGGTAGTAGTTTGTTTAGAATTTACATTACCATTGTTTAATTTTTATTTTGTACTAGCGGTCCTCCCCGGCTTCGCCCGTGGTACATATTTTTGTTTTCTCTACATAAGAACCATCCTGGTACTTCAAGGAATATAATAAAAAAAGAATTATCGATATCGGTCCACCCGTTCTCGAGTTATGCGCTTACCAACACATTTTGCGATTCATTTTTATATTATAGATTTGCAGTAAAATAAAAAGATGAAAAACTTCATTAGGTATATTGTACGACACCTCACTCTGAATCGCGCTAGCGAAATTTTTTCGTTACAGAGCACATATACAACTTTCGGACAATCTTCATTGAGGCCGGCCGGCAAATCGAGTATGTCGAGAAACTTCACTTATTCGATGGAGGTATTCTACCTTCCTTCCTCCACAGTTGTGGGACCCCGACGTGCATTGAACACGCAGCTTTCTGATACTAGTAGCTAAAATCAAAACCACAGATATGTCTGTGATCAAAACCATAATAATATTTTTACCTATTATTTTACTAAAAGTCGAGTGCATCGAAATCGTAAATATGTTTTTCACCTTCCTGGTTTTTTTTCCATAGTAAATAGTGTTTTTGATTTGTTGTTGTATGAATAATTATTCTTACTTGTTGGTTATGAAATGTATTTTGAAATAATTTACTTTTACAAATCATTACTGATATTAGTTTTGAGTGAAAATGATTGCTACTTCAAATACATGTTTTGATAAAAAAAAAACAATAGTGTAATGTAGGTAATAAAATAAAACTGCGTTTTATTGTAGGTAATCAATTTTGACATTATTTATTTCCCAAAATTACAATAAAATAGTTTACGCCAACAAATATAACTTTTATTTTTATAACAATCCTACTTCCTACTAATGCGAAAGTTCATACATGTTTCAAAAGAAAAACTTTTACTTTTACTATTATTTCAATTTATCCGGTTTAATTAAGACTTAATATTGATACATATGATCATTATAAATACAAATAGGAATTAACAATATAACGAATACGTGGCACAACTAAAATTTTACCGATACCACCCGTGGTCATTCTCCTTTGTGGGTCATTTGTAACAGGATGGCGGTTCTACAGCGAAAAAAGAAAAATGATGGTCAGAACGCTGATACCGGATACCTTAAGATACTGTAATATAAAATATTACTAGATTAGATAAAATATTATAGGTAGTATCTTCACCGTGTGTGACGCGCTTTACATTCACGCCATCTAGAGTTAAATCTTTATCATTTTTGTATACGTCTGTGTGTGTAAACGACCCTGTATGCAATGACAGATGTTAAAACGCATAATTTTACCGAATTGGGTGGATTTTAAGGCAATGATATAACATATTTCAATAAAATATAATATTCAGTAACCGCCATGACTATTCCTAGGTTTGATGACTATTCCAATTACGCAAAAACTCAAATAAACTAGAAATGTAGAATTCAGCGCCATCTAGCGGGATATTGGCTGGGAACAGATCGTTGCAATCACCTTAATACGATTTATTAGTTAATACCTACCTACATAAAAAAATATTGTAGTAAGTATTTATTTATTTCTGTTATCATAAGTATTCTAACGCATATGTTGCCGTTGTTACACAAAATAATTCCATTTTACTTCCAAAATTTTTTAAGCTATTGCATAGCGTCTATCGCGGGCCTTGAGAGCAGGGACCGAATCCAAATTGCGTAAAGAAAAACCTCACGCTCCCCACTCCGACGTGCGGAGGTGTGGCTTGAAGGCATAGCATGCAATAGCTTTACCACGGCAGTCCCCGAATGCCACGTCTTTTTATAATTTTGAAACAGCCTGTATATAACGACTAACTGCCATAAATCATAAACATACGCCTGATTAACCTTGATTGACCGCAACCGAGTGCAACGCATCGACAAGCGCCTTTATCATGACTAACAACATAAAGATTATTATCTATTTAATTTATTTTATATTATCATATGTACTTTTTTCCGTAAACATCTACGATGTTCTATCTCTACTAGCAAGAACTTAATAAATAAAAACAATCGCGGAAAATTTAATAAAAAAACAACAAATCGAATTACTTTTCATTTTGTGTCTGTCATGTCCCATATTCGTAATGCAATTTATATTCTAGTAAAAGTGTAAATGCGTGCGTGCGTGCGTGTGCGTGTGCGTGCGTGTGCGTGCGTGCGTGCGTGCGTACGTGTGGGTGTGTGTGCGTGCGTATGTGTGTGTAGGCGTAGGTGTGTGTGCGTGCGTGTGAGTGCGTGCGTGCGTGCATGTGTGAGTGAGTGTGTGTGTTTGTGCGATGACGTCACTCACCCTGCGCCCGCCGGTTCAAGTAGAACTCGAGCGTGCCCCGCCACATGTCCACGCGCACGCCCACGATGCTGCCCCTGCAGAAGCCGGGCATCTCTCGCATCTCTGTCGCATTGTGTTTCACAGCGCCCGTGTATGAGAAACCGTACGATTCGCCATCTTGGCCTAATAGGGATGTGAACTCGAAGTTCGTCGTGTTCACTTTGTTTGTACCGAGGCCTACCATCTGTGGAAGGAGGGATAATATTTTTTTATTAACTTAGACTAAGTAACATTTTACATTAAAGATCGAAAAACAAACTCTGAATCTGGGAAAAAATTCATTGGGCATTGGTAGTCTTCAAACATAGATATTATGTATGTAGATATTGGGAATAATAATATTGGGAAGTTCGTGTAAACATAAATACGAAACAATTAAATACTAAAAGTACTCGCAAATAAACATGCAAAAATACAAACAGGAAATCATTATTTTGATAATTTGACAAACTAATTATCGTAATTTTTATCTATCTACTAACGGTCCGCCCCGAGGTACATATTTACGTTTTCTCTACATAAGAACCATCCTCGTTCTTCAAGGAATATAATAAAAAAAGAATTATCGAAATCGGTTCAGCCGTTCACACGTGATGCCGTGACAACGCGAAACGGGGTTTATTTTTATATAAATAGATTTTAAAACCATTCAAGTAGAGATAAACTACGATAACATGGCGCGCCCCTCCAAATTACTGTTTCAATGTGTGTAGTGACATCCTTACGAAGGAGTTTGTATGTAGTTGTACGTATTCGTCTTTAGTGCTTTACGTCCAGATTTGTTGGTCAACTAATCATAAGTTGCCGAGCGCCCAAGACAACGCACGTGTCGTTTTCATAGAATACGTCAGTGCAGCGCCATTACTAATAATAATGAGCGATTAGAGCGTGACTAGTCGAGCAACAAATCCGTGGATTTGTTTTTGTTTGACGGCCGTCTCATTACGCACACATGCGTTGTGAATCTTGGTGGTGCATTGTAAATACTTTCACAAATACTTTCAAACGTTTTGAATTTTGGAGGGGCGCGCCATGTTATCGTAGTTTATCTCTAGCAAGATTACGAATGATAAATAATATGCGTATAATTTTTATTATCTTATCAGTTATCTTTTAATAGCTGTTATTGACTCAAATTTGTTAAGGTAATAACCTTAACAAATTTGAGTCAATAACAGATTAGACCACTAAGCTAGATTATTAGGGGTAAACAAACTACTATTTATTACGCATGATACACGTGGAGCGCGATTATTACAATAAAATAGTAAATAAACGAAAGCTATATTAAAATTAACAAAAAATTGAAATTTTAGGTAAAATATTTGCTATATTAGGGTGCTTATCTACTTACAAACTATTGATTCTTTAAAAAACATAACCCCGCTACGCAACCTCGCACATCTCTGGTGGAAAGGACCACTATCATCATTGAGAACAATATCTTTGACCGTCACCATAATCCATATTCAACCTTTTGGTTGTATAATTTTTAAAATACAGTTGATAATAATTGACCATCAATAATAAACAATATTAAACTGATCGCAGATGACAATTGAAGAAAGAAAAAAATCTTTCAAATAAGGAAAGGTATTATAGTGTTGTGTAGGTGTCTCATTTTACACAGACAAAGCCGTGGGCCTAAACTAGTATTATGCATATAAGAGCTAGCGCGCACGAGCAACTTTGTCTCCGCAACTATTTTGTCTCTCCCACCTATGGGCTAGTATGAAAGTGCGCGCACGTAGCGACGCAACTCCCCATACAAATTGATGGGAGAGACAAAATAGTTGCGGAGACAAAGTTGCTCGTGTGCGCTAGCTCTAAATAGCATCAAATGACCTAGATATTCAATTGTTAATTGGTGATTTATGTAAACCGCAGACGTCTGGTCACAATCAATTGAAATATTATACTCACTCAAAAAATGAGGAAAAAGGTATTTAAATGATTTAAATTAATAATTAATTAATTAGGTCAAAATTGAGAATCTCCGTCTTTATGGTAAAATTGGTTAAAATAAAAGTCAGTCGATCAGATAAAGCTTAAATCTAGAGCAAAACAGAAGATAATAGGCGACTAATATAGGTTTTATGTTCAGTGATATGTTAGTAATTTAAAACAATATAAAGAAAACATTATTTGTGTTAACAACAATTCATGTAATATCTAAGGAAGTGCGAGATGTTCTATCACAAGCATTTAATTACTTAAAGGGTGTCTCAATTACTAAAAAAACGGTAAATACACAAAATTGCTATTAAAAAAATATTTTTGATTGTGAACTACTTACAATATCAGTACCATAAGTCTCCGTGAGTATCTTGATCTCCCAGTAGTAGTGGTAGTTGTGGAGCAGGGGTGTGTCGCCCTTAACCGCGGCGGTCCCAGAACTGTAGAACGGGTGGAACGTCACTTGCTTCTTGTCTTCGCTGACAATCACCCAGCTGGAGCCGATGCCGTTTGGCAGCTCCCATTTCCATTCGCTGACTGGAAGGATTTTTAAGATTATTAGCTTAAGTAGTAGGTAAATGTTATTAAATATGTAATGACGATTCGAAAGTGCTCCTTAAAGAAGTCATACTCAAGTCTCAAGAGTCTAAGAGTTAGGGTTTTTGTCAGTTGTTATTTATTCAAATAAATGTTTGAGTTTGAGTTAGGGTTTTTGTCAGTTGAGATCAGACACATAAGTGAAATTTTGTTTCTCCTCTATCTTTTTGTTAGTTTATTTAAAGTAGATGTATAAAAAGGTCTTATTTCGCCTTATAGGATATACCTAGTCCATCTATTTCACTGATAAATTTTCTTCACAGACATGGCAGTGATTAACCTTCTGTGCCTTGCTAGACCAAGAACTTTTCTTATAGGAAATCAAATATCTTTGGTTCTATGCTCATATATTAACCAATATACGAAGTAAGCGATCAAATCAGCCAATACTATAATAAAATTACTTAAATTTCCTTAAACTACAGCCTGTAGAGTAGTAACTAAAATAAAATAAGATGCAAGTGGCAACTTGATTGAATACAAATATCTAAGTCTAGTAATGTCGATACACAAGCTATTTCAGCCAATACAAAGACAATCTCACTACAAAGCAGTTCAAACTAACTATATGGCGAGATTCCAACTACTTCACTGTCAGGGTCGCACGAGAGGTCGCGCATAAATCTTCAAGACAAAGTATTAATGCAATATCTCAACTACATAATACAGTGTAAACTCTATATAACGTCACTTAAGGGACCGTGCATTTTTCGACGTTATAGAGAGTGGTCGTTAAATGGAGAGAAAGGGAAAATTGCATGATTGGTCCCGAGACAGGAATATTATTGTGACATTGCCTATGAAACCATGTTATCATCGCTTGATCAAGGTCTTCATATTGAGGTTTCTTCAATTTTTTGGCAGATCGTCCATCTTCTTCGGCATGCAGAATTTTTTCTTTATTTTTCTACGACTGCATTTCTGAGAACATTCGGTATGTCAGTAAAAAAGAATGTAAACAACTACATTTTCATTGATTTCGGCAACTTAGTCAGTACTTCCTAGTCCTAGTTCCTAGTTGTAATGTCTTATTGTGGTCGTTAATTAGAGTGAGCGTGATGCTATATGGAGTGTATTATTGTATAGACAACAATATAAACCAACCAAAGTCGAGAAATCTTGACGTTATACGGAGTTTGACGTTAAATGGAGTGTCGTTATATAGAGTTTATACACTGTAGTTAAAACATTATAGATCTCAACTAATATCTCTACATAGAATATAGACAAAAATCGCCTTTTGCTGCATAACAAGTTTTTTATTTTTGCATTTTTATACAGTTTGATGACCAATGTTCGACAAGTGAATTTTCATTAATCTTTAAATGCGATTCTATTTCTTTTTAAAAATAAAGAAATATTTCTTTTCAGCGAAAATTTATTATCTCCAGTATTTTAAGTACTTTTCCTCCAGGGCTCATAGGATAAAATAATATTCTCAATCTGTATAACATGCATAATTGCACATTTGCATCCATTCATTTGTGTATAGCTGGTAACTTGTTATATATGGATGAAGAGCTTTTGATATGTTTTATTTGTTTTGTATGACCTATTTTGACTAGGTTATTCTTATTGAATTTAAATTATAAAAAAATTAATTAAATGCAATAAGAACAACATCAGAATATTATTTTGCGAATCATTGTTTAATAGTTGTGTTAATTTGAACAAAACACAAATATCAAACTAAAACAACATGATGCCATTGACCCCAAAGCAATGTTTTGATGATAAATCAATTAAATTTAATGAAATTTACTATTTTTGTAGTTTGTGGTTTATAAAATATTATTATTATAATAACAACAAAATTTGCTACACAAGTTTGCATACAAATATATTATATAAATTATAATGTATATTGTAAATATTTAAATGTTTTTTAGATTAGTTGTTAATTTTGAGAAATATATTTGAAAAAATGATTGAAAAATACCTTATAAGAATTTCAAAACTAAAGAAAAATCATTAATAAACCTAATTCTAGCTAATGGGTCAATCAATTTTTAAAGGTCCCGATCATAATTTTCTCGTATTTTTTTTTTAACTTAATTTTCAGCATTTTACTATTTCATTTAGAAGATAATTCTTCGTAGATTAAGATTATATAGGCAGCAGTGATGTTGATTATATACATTTGTGGATTTAACTTCACGAACCGATCTATTCACGGGAAATAATGTCCTTTGGACAACTTACACAATAGTACTTTATAATGTTAAATTCCCTTCAGAATTAAAATAAATTCTTCTAATATTAAATAATAAATAATATTTTGATATTTGTTCTATTTACACCCAAAATACGAAATATTTTTATTAAAATTGAAACGAATGATGTCTTTTGAACAACCAAACAATGTTTCATATATAAAAAAGTTTCAGTAAAGCGGAAATAGTGATATTTTTTACAAAAAAACTATTAAGGCGAGCTTGTTACGTATCGTATTATCGATTTTACTTAATTAAAATGAACTGATTCTCGATATAACTGAATGAATGAAGTATAATGTGATTTTCATATGGGGACATCTTAGTCGTCTTGATTTTTGAAATGTTAAAATTACAATTAAACTAGACATAAAATTGCGTAATAAAAATGTGTTCCCGAAACAGCCGAGTAATAAACAAAACATGAACTATTTAACTGTTAAAGTATAAGTTTTATATAATTATTGTCCTAGGGACAACCAAATTGTCCATGGTACAACCACTTTGGTTGGCCAAGTGACTGGTTGTCCGCGGGACATTTTTAAAATTTTGACCCGCCAAGCAAATACTATTGTTATTTTATATATTAATCTCAGCTCACACTAAATTATAGACGAAAGCGCATCTCGTGTAGTATAATTGATAACAATGCATCAAGTACTTATGTTTTAATCACAGTTGTCTGACGGACTGACAATAAAGCCACCCCACACTCACCAACGTTGCTCGGACGACTGTTGCCGTGATTTTATACAAATCAAAATGGCGTTTGAGCCCGACAGTTAATTATTGTTTTTAGCTTGTTGTTTAGGAATCTACCGCGCCATCTGTGTTTTGTTTTCATAACTAAATTACGGTTGTCTGTGAGACCTGTGCCATGTAGATGATTTATGGGGACAAAAGTAAAATGCCTGAAAATCGTATTATATCCAATAAAAAAAAAATTATTTGTATGTTTTTATGTCAATAATCATTAACTGAAACAAGAAGTGTATTTGGTATTTATGGTCGTGATAGTATGTGTTCGTGATGCGAAGTTTGTTAATGCATTGTAGCTTGGGGACAAAAGTGATAGTACTGGAAAATTGCATTTAGTCTCTGGACAACCATGAAACTACGCACAAATTAATAAAACAATTAAAATTTTGTTTACAATAATGTTAGAAAATATTAAAAAGAATATAATTAAAACCAATTTAACTCTTTATGATTTCATGTTTATTAATTATCGTTCAGGGACATGATGCGTGTACCGTCGGACCATTAAAAGTTGATCGACCCTAATGATAAATGTAATAAAACTAGGTATAAGGTATGACAAGTGGCCACACTTCATTCTACTGAACTTATGAAAACTAAACGCAATTCTAAACATAGTTAACCAGCATAACCACTAAGCTTCAGTCAGCTTATACAATGGTAACACTTGGCTTTTATTTATGAGTACTAATTTAAAACTAAATTGGTATGTAACTAAAAACTTTAAAGCAAAATTCTTTTTTAACTTATTATTATTTAATAACAGCTTCGCTTCATTTGATTATTGATACATTTTTCTAGTTCTAAAAATTGAATTGATTAAAATATTCTTTTAAAGTGTATTCATTTTGCATTTTCTCCAGTAAAGTCACAGATTAGATTGAAAATTAATGTAATGCATATTATTTGAATTGATTACTTATTAATATTCATACTTTATCATTAATTATCATAACGATTGTTATTTTAGTAAATCACTGTTCGACGGTGTGCTATTGTTCAATGATATGTGCTAATTTTATATTCAAAATAAACATACCGTCATTATCTTCTCCACAGGTACAAGATCGTTGTGTCCACGACACTGGTGCCTTTTTATTCCAGCACTGGCAGTAGGGTTTGGCACGTCGTTCGCGATCATTAGTCCGAGAAGGTGAAACTGGTCGAGCCACCAGCATTGTGCCTCACTGTTCTTGCACTTTACTTGAATATATTCTACGTGTTGCAAGTTTCACAGATAGTTTATTATCACGTTATACAAGCACGATTAGTACATAGTGAATTATTAATCAAAATTCGTATTGTTGGGACAATTAACACACAACTTAACCGACACAAATCACACAACTGTCGTCTGTCAATTGTCAACACAAATAAATCAATGACTAAGGAATCCTATGGACAGGGCATATTGTTCTATACAAACAACTGATTATACAAATATCATGCATTTCGATACCGAAATAATAAAACTAATACTGTCTCTTTCTAACCAATGAATATTCTGATAAGTGAAAAAATATGACTATACGTCAGTCAGTGCTAATTCTATACCGTTTGATATTTGTAGTTTGCTCAAATACCTACTGTGGCCGGTCGCCATTTTATGTTCTCGTTATTATGATGTACATGCGCTGTCATTGCTCCGTAGTAAATATTGAAAAATATTGAATATTTTTGTGATTGTGACAAACATTTGTGTCTTAAACATATAGAGTGGTCGAGGACAAACAGTGGCATAATTCCAAAGCGTAGTATTGTGGGATGTGGCTCCAGAAAGAATGAAAACCAGAAAAGTTTGTCATTGCACCGGTATGTATTTGTTTTGACTGAAATATTAGTTATTACTTTGCTGATTTAGTTATTTTCATGTATATTGAATTGAGGAGTAGTCACAGACTGTGTTTAGTGCAAAATTGTTACCAAATATAGCTTTATTTTGTATATTTTCGTACAAGTAAAATAATGAATTTGGGTGCTAGTGATGGCTTATAATATCGACATCAGCATTATCTTGGATGAAGACGTGCGTCTCCCAAGGCTGTGGCATTAATGATTAATCTCAAGAATAGTTGCTTTGGTGAATACACTTCCAAATTAACAAATAAATTTTGCCAAGAGCATCAGAAGGAAGGCGGAAGAAAAAATAAAACACTTAATTCCTTAAATTTACCTAATATGAATTTTAACTTAAGTAAGATTGGTCGCTTTTACAGTACTTTAAAAATGTATTTGTAAATAAGTCAGGTTAGGACTAAAATTATAGGTAATAACCTAAATATTCATTTTTTTAAGGTTACCAAGAAGTGAATATAGAAAAAGAAAATGGTTAGAAGCAATTGGAACTGAAAATATCAAGCCAAATGTAAAGGATATATCATATTATGTTCCCTACATTTCCCCGAAAGTGCTTTCAATAGAACAATGCATGTGATTCGTCTGCACGATGATGCTATACCAGTATGTCTGCCGCTGCATTCACACAGGGTGAGGTTTTTATCTGTCGACATATTGTGATGTCTTCCAATTTACTTTTGATCATTTTATTTAGATTTAGGTCTGTCATTTATAATCTAACGTTTCTCCTATTTTGAAGGGGGCCTGTGAACAAACTGAGATGGTTTTATATTTTTTTTTAGTACAAACTTGGGTGATATTTGGTTGTTGAAATATTATTGACTGAGGGAAAGTGCATTTTACTTTAAATACATGGGGTGTTTTAAGTTATTATACGGGTCCAAAAATAATCAATATGGCATCCCTACTTCTAGCAAATACCTATGTAACATTCCTTTTTCCATTCCTAATGTAACATTCATCATGCCTGGTTCAAAGTACTGTTTTTTTAATCTAAAAATAAATTTCAGCCTTGTGTCAGTCAAGGTGAACCTGCTTCATCAACGGCGAATAAATTGGATCCAACTCCGGCAGACATACAGAATGTTTCAAATATGGTAATTATTTTAAGTATTGCTTTATAAGCCAACCCTTTGTAAAATAAAATAAGGGAATTTGTAATATCACTTAGTGAAAATGTAATTTTTAACAGAAAAAATAAGACTATCTACGAAAAGAAGTGAGATGCCATCAATGACATATTATGTAGCTTGTACAAAAACAAAACAAGTACCAACCTGTTAAATACAGTAGAACTCAATTTTGAAAGTTGTTTTTTTACAAGTTAAGTTTTGATGACATTTGTGTTTTAGTGACATGAAGTTGTCTTTTAATGATATTCACTAGGTCTTCAATTATTATTTGCATGGCTAATACCATTTTAATGATTTTGCTTTATGTACATGCAAATTATGAATAATAAATGTAATATAACTAAAATGTAAAGTGAACAATGCTAGTTAATGTAAATTGTGACATTTCATTTCCAGGTACCAGTTGAGCCTCTAATCCCTATTATGGTCGACAGCAAGACGTGTTCCAAAAGGTATCCACATAAATTGACGGCAAAGATACCCACAGTATGAGCGTCGATCGTTCGATAATAGTGGTAGAACTATCACAACTATAGTAAAAGGAAACGATTTCGAGGGAGACAACAGTTAAAGAATGAAAAGAGTGAATCCGAGTGCAATCAGGCTGCACAAAATAGTTTAGTTCTTTAATTTTCTCTGTTACTAAGTAATTATTGTTTTTTCTTTCTATTACTGTATATTGTGTTGTTCATCGTAATAAAATACTATTATATACCTATATTAATATTTATTTTGTATCATTGTATTACATTCCTCAAAACCGAAATTAGTTCAGCTAAAAGGTAACAAACACGGTAACAAAAACTGTACAAAGTTCGCCGGGACAGCTAGTAATGTAATAAAACAAATCGAATACTAAATTATTCTGTTTTTCCGGAGCATGCGCCATCCCTCGTGGCTGTACCATAGTAGCAAAATGCATACAACAGATTTTATACCGCATTCCCGTAATACCACATTTGCTCTTTACTGGTATGCTTCTGTTAGTTCCGTTAAATACTACATTCAAATAATATCTGATATCGAAAACACCGGTCAAACAAAACAAAATATCCAATAAACCAGTTGATAAATTTAGCAGATAACTTAAATGCCAAATCGTAAGTCTACCGTAATCCTTAGATGGAAGTCAAAATTGAACTAGATTTATCAAATTATACAGGGTTACTTGTAAAACACCAGGAACCTCGCAGGACAAGATAGCTAACAACATTATGTAACAACATTTGTTCTACGACTTTTGATAATTTGTTATTTTCATACAAAAATAAATATTCATTTAATTTTCCGTTTGATTATTATAAACTCTACGCTCATCCCTGCGAACGAGAGGGGGAAGGGGGCGTCGCGTCGTCCTTTCGATAATGAATAGAAAATAGACTTACAAATGTTAGGAGAGTACAATAAAAGCTTAAAAATCACCTAAAAATAATTTATTGCGTTATGCCAATAGTCGTAGAACAAAATATGTTGTTACCTACTTATGATGTTATCTTGTACTGCGAGGTTGCTGGTGTTTTACATAGAGCAAGTAAGTGTTTTACAAGTAACCCTGTATAGGTGTTACCGTCACGAGCAGCCATCGTCATACTTAATTTTATTAATTGGCATTGTCATTTTTTTCCGCCATTTGTAATTTTACTTCTATATTTTGTACAATAAAGTTTAATTAAATAAAAAAATATATATTAATATTATTTTTAATATAATATATATATCGATAAACATAGTAATGTTTATCGATATATTCTCGGCACTAAACACCGCCATCTTGTGTTACAAGCAATATGGCGCCGGCCACACTTTTTTTGTAGGTATGTCGCTTCCATGTGATTCCTTATTCATTGAAATAAATTCTGATTTTTGCCAACTGCCAACCAGCGAATTGGCCCGTTTCCGCACGTATTTATACACATGTCCGTTATCGTTCAAAAACTTTTTATGTAAAGATGGTATGTATAGGTATTTATTACTTTAAAAATATTTAAAGGACAAATAAAATGCATATATCATATTTTTTAAAGGTTATTGGTGATACTATATAGTATATATTGTAGATTTTATTAATTAACGTCTTTTTTATAATTTTCTTATATCAAGTTTTGACACGCTTCAAAAGTTTTTGAACGAAGATATAGAATTTTCCGGAAACATTCCCCCTCTACCTCGCTTCGGCCAGAACAATAGATTGTTTGGCGGTAAAGTTAAACAACTTTGTTATTGTGACAAAATTTATGGATACAACTGGTGTTTACAATTGAACGTAAGTGTAATAATCTTTTCAAATATAAATATACATTTACACTTAATCTCTGATTGAAATATTACTTGATATAATATGGAAAATCGCATTGTGAATTGGGAAAATTGCAATGGCAACCCCTTCCTTCTTTCTGACCCCACCCCATCCCCGCCTTCAACAGCTGAAAAGCCCCAGCCCCCAAGTTGAAATGCGAATAATGGCTGTCATAATTCGCGTATATTTCGGTTCTATTTAAAAATCACATATATGCGTTAAATTTATATTCTTATACGTTTTTATCAATTCCGTGTTATTCAACTACATCTATTTCTCATAATAGTTGTGTTTTGACGGCAAAACTGAAGGATCTATACTGTTGAAATTGTGGTTATTGTTTTTGTGAAATAAAACAATTTAATTGTGAAACTTAATGCTTCCCGTATGATAAGTTATTGCTATCGCTATGTGTATTTATAGTAAATATGCTAGTGTTGAAGCTTATCACTAGTTATTGTTAAAATTAAAGCTTATTGTTAGGGTATAACTAACTTTATTCCAAATGCATTTTTGGATAGATAAACGTAGTCAGTGCTATAGTGGTCGTCATAGAGTGCCGTCTTCTTTATCTGCAGGTAATTAATTTTATAATAGCTTCAGGAAATAAAGATATAATTTGCTATCCATACAAACTGCATTTGCCATTAAATTATTTTTTGTCAGTATTAAAGACAGGAATTATTTTTGATAACAGCAATACATAGTAGACATTCATATAATAAGTATTGTTAGTATAATCCAGTGGGTCGACACTTAGAACATCGTTTTGGTTAGGCTTACATTATCAAGCAATTATAAACTTCATTCAATTGACATAGAGTTCAAATTATTTTGTACTTTTCCAAGACCTAAGGTCAAGTCTGGCCTGCCAACATTTAGAAAAAATAAAAATATTTCTAATGTTGGCATCTCCGATGTAATCATATAATAAAAGATTTAATATTTTAGTTTTACTTATTTATTATTATTTCTTCTTTTTTTTTAAACCTTATTTTTGTACATTTTAATTTTTAGCTAGTACAATAATAAATTATTTCTTTCTTTCTTCGATTTCTTGTCAATGGTTAAGACTTAAGCATAGACAACGTCTTGATGTTGATTTGTTGTTTGAAATTTGAATTCAAAATGGCGTTTTATTTTATTGTTTTGATGGTTGATAAACAAAATTTGTTCTTCGTATATCGTAGATTTTGTTATTTACTCAGTTAATGTACAGTACATTGAACTATTTAATTTGTAATATTTCTGCCAAAAGTGTAAAAAGAAGAAAAAGTGTTATATTGTGTAAACAATGTTAAAATCTTTGTGTGTAGATAATTGTGATTTGTGACTAAATATTTGCAATATGTACCCAATGACTGTTCTATATGGAAGATAAAACATAATAATTACAAAACAATTTATGAGAAAACGTCTCTAATACGTCATGTTCTGGCTGTAGAATCAATTGGAAAGGAGATATTATGTCCATAGAAAACAACGGCTTCTTCATATACAATTCCAATATGGCGATCCGAACGGCAACGATATATTGGTATCGAAATTTAGAACGAGATTTAATAGAAATCCCGCAAAATATTTCAAGGAAAAGTATAAAATGTGAATCTAGTTGTATTCACATAATATTTAAGCCGAATTAAGTCCTACATGCCTAAATAAAGATATTCAGTAAAATTCAAATGGAATTATCAATTTTTGCAAGATTTTTGCTGATAATAGTGTGTTTTAATATTATATAAAAATGTTATTAAATAATTAATATTATAATAAACTTATTGATCTACATTGTTGGTGTTTTATTTTTAATTTCCCTTAATTTGAATATGGATGAGAATTATTAGTAGTGCTGTTACCCAGCATCGATAATTTTATCGATATCGATATGAAGTTTTATCGATACTAGCACTCATAAAGAGACATCACTAGCAACGACAACTTTTAAATGTTGGCAGCAATGTGGGTCATGTTTGACGTAAACTTTTCATAGGTTGGTATATAAGATTTGACCTAAGTAATACATGCATATGTGTGCGTGAGCTCGAAATCGAAGTACTGAGTGCCGTCTCTTACTATATTACTTGCTCTGTGGTATAATCGGCTTCTCAGTAATGCTAACTTGCCAATTACACTATGTTTAAGCATGGGCGTAGCTAGCCATGGGCACAGGGTGGGGCAAAAAAAACCGGCCAAGTGCGAGTCGGAGTCGCGCACCGAGGGCTCCGAACAAACCTACTTTTTACTATGTTGTAACTCTAAAATGTATGTTTTAGCAATTTTTCCTTTATCTGTGCTATGAGAATGCTTTTAACCAAATTTCAAGACTCTGTGTTCACGGAAAGTACAATGTAGGTTTTGATTGCCTTGCGAATGTCGAAATTTGCGATAATTTGCAGCATAAAATGGCTGTATCTTTTGATTGCGTTGGCTTATAAGTTTGAGAGACCAGCTTCAGCTTTAAGAGACCGTAGTTTTGAGTATTCGATATAAACAGCTTGATAATTCCACGCGTTCCTGAGAAAAAGTTTGTTGACAGACAAACCGACAGGCAGACTTTGTTGTGCGTCTGTCTATCTAAAAATACCTTTTTTTTCAAGAACACGTGGCGGTATCAAGCTGAAATAATAATGAATACTTAAATCAAAACAAACAAAAGGTACCTACAGCCGTTTATGTTGCAAATTTCATCCCTATACTATATAGTTTATCTGTCTAATACAATAATATGATTCCTTTTTACCATAAAATATAGGTCTATGTAAATAGAAAAATAAACCATTTTAAATAACTCAGTAAATAAAGCAAAACCTTGCACTTCCGATTTCATGTTTGTTTTAGGTTAATGGTCACTTATTGACCATATAAACACAAAATGCAGACAGATCCAGGTGGACCTTTGCTCGCAATCTTATAGTTTTTCACCGATATCTCGAAAACTATCCACTTTAGGGCAAAAGTTGCTTAGACTTTTTGTAGAAAATAAAATTTCGCATATTTTATACCATTTAAAATTTTTTTGTAAAACTTACTATTTACGGTTTATGGCCTATTTGATGAACCGGTTGATCGTTTAAATATTGGATTAATGAATAAAATGCATGTATGTACATAGTTTTTAGGTCACTTTATTCTCTACAAGTTTTTTTTGAATTTTTTTTTCTAGTGCCCATATTTTTTGAGTTGTTCCACGTATAATGTAGAAATGCCGCTGCTCGGCGGGTTTTTTTACGGATGTAATAAAAACGAAGAAGAAATTTCCAATGCAAGTGGATTTTCACCGTTTCCGAAACGGCATTTTTTTTTATTTTTTTTTTACTTATAGAAAATTTTTAATACATTTTTTAAAATATTTTCCTTTATTTTATTCTAGCATCCGAATATAAAATAACTACTCAATATTATTTATTTGTACGAAATATATACGAAACATACATAGGTACCTTGAAATTTACTATTTATCGCCAAACGTTAAATAACTCAAAAAGCATTAGAAAAAAAAAGTTTCAAATAAAGTAATCTTAATAAATGGATAATACATATGTATAATATATTAATGCCTATGCATTTCATTGATTAATCCAATATTTAAAGAGTTAGTTGCCAAAAATGATTAACCGGCTCATTAAATAGCCCATAAATCGTAAACGGAAAGTTTTACAAAAAGTTTACAAGGTATAAAAGATGTAAAATTTTACTACCTACAAAAAATTCCCAATATTTTTTGCCTTAATGGATAGTTTCCAAGATATCGGCCAAAAACTTTTATGTAAGATTGCGAGCGTAGCTCCACCTGGATCTGTCAGCATTTTGTGCTTTTATGGTCAGTAACATTATCCTTAAACAAAAGTGAAATTGGATGGGAAATTTAGTGCGAATTTGGATAAATAAAAACAGCTTTGAATGGGGTAACAGGGGGGTAACCGGCACCTTTAGAATAACAGTCTTATTAATTATTATGGGTACGTTTTGTTGCGTTCACAAAATAATCTTACTTTTTTGGCACCGGGACCTTCTAAAACATATGTAAACCAATTGCAACAAGACTGTTTCGAGCGGTTTCGAGACGTCAATCGAAAAATTGGAACCGGCACGCTCTCTTTGACATTTAGCATTCTTGTTATAATGTCAATAATGACAGTTTTAAGCAATTTTAGTGAAGTTGTAAATATGGAACTTTTATAACATTATTTTGAATATTATTAAAAGAATACACATCAAATTTAAGTGAAACGTATGTAGTTGGAAATCTATTTAATAAATGAAGCTTTTAAAGAAGATCATACATTTATTATATTAAAAATGCAAAATTAACATAACTACAGTGCGACACAAAAGAGATGAAAATAAATGAGGGCGCCACCGTCGCTCATATAGCAACACTGATACTGCGACGCAAGCGATCTTGATACTATAGAATAAAAATCCAAAAATCTATATAATATAATCTAAAATAAATACCGCGATTTAAACCGTTATAATTGTTTCATTGTAGAAATAGTGTAAAATATTTAAGACAAAAATACATTAGTATTTTAATTGACCTACCTAGGTCAAATTTTACTTAAATGTATTTGGAATTAGTTATTTTATAAAAATCGGTCAAGTGTTTAGACTGCAGAGGCGCACATAGAATCAAACATACAAACAAACAAGCATACATGCAGCTCAAACACATTACCCTCTTTCTGGGTCCGTCGGGTAGAAAAAAACAAGGCGATTTGAAAACCACATATTTTTATTTTTTTTGTAGATAAATTTTGTACATTAATATAATTCATCAAAATTTAAATATTCTACTCCTTCAAAGGACTGATCATCAATCTGTTTCGAAGTACTGGCAAGAGGGTACGCGGCATCTTCAGTATCTGTAAATATGATACAGTAAATATGATTTTTTTTCTTATGGTTTGATTGATTAATAGATAGATAGCTGTATGAAAACAGTTATCACTATACTATGTAGTAAAATCTAAACTAGGTACTTTATTTGAGGCTGGTTGGATTGGATATAACTTCTTGACTCAAATTGTGCTGGTCGCACTATAAAAACTAGTTTTTGTTTACATACAAATAACCTCAAATTAAATTGCGAAAACGTAATAATCGCCATACATACATACATTAAACACTCGTCACTAATGGAATATTCTATTTTACGTAGTACTGAGCAAAAATAAATGGAATCTCACCGGTATATTCTGATGTACGTTTGTAAACGTTTTCCAAATCAGTCAATAAATTTCCAGCTTGAAATTCGGACAAACACCGAATAAAAACTTTATACACCACATCACGGACACCGCTACGTTTAACCTTTTTCATGATGTCTCCTTTTTTATTTAAATTTCTTGTTCTAAATAACAATTTTATCTCAATAATTCTCCACTTCACGAAAAAAACAAAAAATTTTTATTCAACTTGACAGCTACATTGCCAATTCAGGGTTGCCAGGTAATGAAAAACGAATTAGTTCCAAAATAATTAATTTCATCTCTTTTATGTCGTACTATACATCGGGTTGTTCCAAGAAAAGGCTTCAAACCTTTTGATTTAAGAAGAATCGTGTAAATAATTTATTATTGCGAAGTGCGCAATCATCACGAGTCTCTATGAGATATGGGGGCATCATATGGACAATCTTAAAATACAATTATAACCTACAGATTTATCTGTGTAAGATAAAAGTAATGTAAGTACCATACCCAATGCAAATCTTAAGAGTATATTTAAAAATACGTTTGTTTATGTACACATTCTCCACTTGTTATTTCTCTATATAATAAAATGCAACCCTACTTATTCTCTAAACATAAATTTTATCTAACTAATACCTACTTAATGTAAATCTATAAAAGATTGTTTATTATTTCTTCTTGATTCAATATATTTTATCATGTTATATTATTTATATAATAAAACACTTAAAAGTAAATCTACACTCAAATGCACTACCCATATTATACTTATGTTAGGGATCTCATTTAATTTTGAGAAATAATACCATTATTTATTTCCAGATTCTACAATCAATTCCGAGCACTAGGGATAAGATTACCCAGAGTAACCACATGGAAGCATTGATAGTATTCAAGAAGCTATACAGTGCCAGCGCAACATATGAATATATTTTTTTCAATAGGAAGCAATATCATGCTTTAAATGTATTAGTGCAATTAAAAACATATTTTATAAATCCAAAATCTTTATTTAGTCCTTTTTATTTATTCATTGACAAAACATTTGCTCCTTTACTTCTCTTGATAACATTTATATATAAAAAAATGAAATAAAACATGGAATTATTTGAAAATAGATTCAATTCTATTTTGATTAAATATTAATTAAAAACAATTAGGTATATTACTCAAATCCAAATTTGTAAGTAAATAGCATATTAAAAAGACCCTTGATTAAAAAAATAAAGTCTTATTTATAATACCAGCCTTTAAAACTTAAAATGCAATAAACAAAACTTTATATTTACATCACAATGAATAATTCCTGCACTAACAGTTTAATGGTATTTATATTTTTATTTTAAATTTAAATCAATTATTGTATTTGCATAATATAGAGTAGATAAATAATTCAAAAACTTGCAGTACTTATGTATACTTTTAATTTCATTTTTATTAAACTTAAAATGAAAACAATGTAGGTACTATATTAAGGTACAATTAAATTTTTACATTTTCTTTGAATATTTTAAGTGTAGACATGGTGGCGCCTCCCCCAACTTGAAGTTCTCACTACCAGAGGCGGCTCGTGACAAAATTTTATGGGTGTTCACTTGAAATAAAACACTGAAAATACATGGTGTAAAAGCAGTACATTCATCAAAAAAATTACTTATAAAGGAAATACATACGTCTTTCTTTTTGGTGTGCAAAAATATCTATAACTTAAAGCGACAAGACATTCGTAAATGTCTGTTGTTGCTACGGGCGCCCAGGCGCGGCGGTAAAAACGAACCGGCAACGTTTGCGGGAGCGGCGCTCCGAATTTTGCTATTTTTCCATAGAAAATCTTCTGTTTCACGCGCGCAGGGCACTGGCAAACCCTCTCTTTCACTCCTATTGGATTTCGTATTAGGAAATGTACTAAATATTTTTTCATTGGAGCGCAATCTTGAGCGCTCCGCTTCGCGCGTTACTGTATAATACAGTATTATTCAGGTGTATGGAATGATGGAATGATGGATAAATTCATTGGTATTGACAGTAGTTTTTTACGATTACGATTGATTTTAAATAGTAATAAATAATAATTAATATTAATAATGAAATTAAGGAGTATGATTTTATTATAATTATTTATGGGAGTTCACTGCACCAGCGCTCTTTAGGGCGAGCCGCCTCTGCTCACTACCACATGATCATCTCCCAAGCCGGTACTTCCTTGTTCAATGTTTGGGCAAGCCGGCAATCAACACAACTGTGAAAGATAAATTGGATTTAAACTGATTCTTTTTTGCTTTAAAATTTAATAAGTACATTTAATATGTTTACTTTTATTATTAAAGGGCTTGTCATGGTGTATGTAATTTAAGATTTTTTTTTAAATAATGTCGGTATAGTTTGTTAAATAATAAATACTTTATTTGTTAATCATTTTTCAAGTATTTTAACATTTTAGTTGTTTATCTTGCAATTCTTAATATCGTATTAAAAAGAAAGTTAAATGTGTAGGTGTGTAATTCCTTACAAAACTGTTAATATAAGTAGCTTCTAACCAAACATAGATAGGTTTGCTTATAAATTAATATAAATATTTACTTTTGACCAGCTGCTCTAGTTTTTGTGAACTCCCAAATCATTTGCACTTAAACTTTCAGCAGAGAATTCTATCAACTTCGTCTCATCATAACTTTTACCTCGTTGGGAGTTATTCATGTACCTATCTTTGTCTTTGTAATTTCGGGGTCAGGGAGCTTCGCGCACTCTGCACAATGTTCTGCTGTAAGTTAAATAAAAATTACGGTAAAAATTTAGAACGTGGACCGTCAATGGGGGGGCGGGGAGGGGGAGGGGAGGGGAGGGGGGGGTCAGGGGGAACTCCTAGGTACCACCCCCCACCGGCGCAGACCAGTAGTTCCTGAGATATTCAAGGTCAAAGTTTGAAGTTATAATTGGGCCTAAAGTTACAAATGGATGGTAGGATAAACCTTTCCCTTCCCTCCACTCCCAAACTCCCTCCAGTTTCACTATATTGCTTCTGCTTCTGCTCCAGCGCTGCGGGAAGTGCAGCCCTATCACCCTTGCGTAGCTAAGTACAGGCACCTAACTCGCCTACGCAGCTTCGGCTGTTTGGTCGCCTTCGGCGACCAGCCTCAGCCGCTTCGGCTCGTATGGTGCCTGCACTTAGCTACAGCGGGCGAGGGCTGCTCTCCCTCCGCGCTTCCGATTTTTTAAATACGCTCTAGGGGTAACAGCGGAAGGACCACGTGGAGTCGGGGTTGACAGATTTGGTTATGTGACTGTTCATCTTTTGTGTAATGGATTTATGTGTGTTACATTACCCATAATTGTATTATTATTATAAGAATTACTAACTTAAATTGAATTATAATTAAATGTAATTGAAATGAATTATTAATTAAAAGCCGAGCAGCTACATTGCTGGTGTGGCTATATGTAAACTAGTGTTTTGTGTAATGTCTTTATCTTTACTAAAATACTTAATTTAACTTTGTGCGTTGTTACTATTATCCAATATGTTTATATTTTAGAGGAAATATAATAAAACACAAATATTTTAATGAATTTTAAATTTTAACAACCAATTTAACATATTTTAACTTCTTTTATATACAATAATACTAAAATAACTATCAATTTATGTATTTTATAAAGTATTATTGTGAGAAAAATATCACTAAAGCTGTATGAGTGAATCCTTTGCTAGTGACAAGCATCTGTCAACGTCAAAATTACGAAAAGTAGTACAAAATTAAACAAATTTGTTTATTTTATTATAAAAAAAATACGCGGCTTCACAAGTTGAAACTTCGTAAAATTACTTCTCAGAGTCTTATCTTATCGCTATAAAATCGCCGATATCCAACTCGACGGTCCATATTCTAAATTTTATCCAAAATTACTTCAATTAAGTAAGTAGTAACAATAATCAAAACAGACGAAATCATGCAAAAACCAAAACTTTATTCGTAAAAATATATCTCTGTAGTCTGTTATCATAATTATCGTCCTTACTCGTACTTTATCTTACCTTGCTATTTCAATATTGCTTTTTCGCACTTTCTCAATTATCCAGAGATGAGATTCACATATTTAAGTTTAAGTTTATCTGAAATTTTAGATAATAATATGAATTATGAGGACAGTGACATGACATTTTGATTTTTGACGTTTAATGTTCGATACAAATCATTACGACTTGGCCTAAAAGCCTCGTAGCCAAGCCATTAATCTTAAAAAAATAGACAAAACTTCGGAATTCATTCGCTCTTTGGACATTGTAGGCAATCGTATAGTAATCATGTTGAAAAGGCTCCCGGTACCAAAATAAAGTAAGATTATTTTGTGAACTCAACAAAACAAGGTTGTTATTATAAAAATGGCGGTGATTGAAAATTAAACGTCAAAAATCCAAATGTCATAATCACTGTCCTCGTATTATTATCTAAAATTTGGATAAATCAAATTGAAAAATTGCGAAAGATAAGTAATATGCATTAAAGAATGCATGAAAGAGGCATGAAAGAGCAATTGAAATAGCAAGGTAAGATAATATACGAGTAATAAATATATCTAAAACATTGGACGATTTATGATAACACAGATTATATTTTTACGAATAAAGTATTGGTTTTTGCATGATTTCGTCTGTTTTGATTATTGTTAATTGAAGTAATTTTTATTTAACTTGCAGCAGAACATTGTGCAGAGTGCGCGAAGCTCCTTGACCTTGACCCTGAAGTTACAAAGACAAAGGTACATAAATAACTCCCAACGAGTTAAAAGTCTCTGAAAGTATAAGTGCAAATGATTTGGGAGTTCACAAAAACTAGAGCAGCTGGTCAAAAGTAAATATTTATATTAATTTATAAGCAAACCTGTGTTTGGTTAGAAGCTACTTATATTAAAAGTTTTCTAAGGCATTGTACCTACACATTTAAGTTTTTTTTAATACAATATTAAGAATTGCAAGATAAACAACTAAAACGTTGAAATACTTGAAAAATTATTAACAAATAAGGTATTTAACAAACCATACCGACATTGTTTAAAAAACTTCTTTTTAGACGTTTACATACACCATGACAAGCCCTTTAATAATAAAAGTAAACATATTAAATGTACTTATTAAATTTTAAAGCAACAAAGAATCAGTTTAAGTCCAATTTATCTTTCACAGTTGTGTTGATTGCCGGCTTGCCCAAACATTGAACAAGGAAGTACCGGCTTGGGAGATGATCATGTGGTAGTGAGAACTTCAAGTTGGGGGAGGCGCCACCATGTCTACACTTAAAATATTCAAAGAAAATGTAAAAATTTAATTGTACCTTAATATAGTACCTACATTGTTTTCATTTTAAGTTTAATAAAAATGAAATTAAAAGTATACATAAGTACTGCAAGTTTTTAAATTATTTATCTACTCTTTATTATACAAATACAATAATTGATTTAAATTTAAAATAAAAATATAAATACCATTAATCTATTAGTGTAGGAATTATTCATTGTGATGTAAATACATATAAAGTTTTTGTTTATTGCATTTTAAGTTTTAAAGGCTGGTACTATAAATAAAACTTAATTTTTTTTAATCAAGGGTGTTTTTAATATGCTATTTACTTACAAATTTGGATTTGAGTTATATATATCTACCTAATTGTTTTTAATAAATATTTAAGCTAAATAGAATTGAATCTAATTTCGAATACTTCCATGTTTTATCACTTTTTTTATATAAATGATATCAAGAGAAGTAAAGGAGCAAATGATTTGTCAATAAATAAATAAAAAGGACTAAATAAAGATTTTGGATTTATAAATGTTTTTTATTGCACTTAAACATTTAAAGTATGATATTGCTTCCTATTGAAAAAAATATATTCATGTTGCGCTGGCACTATGGCTTCTTGAATACTATCAATGCTTCCATGTGGTTACTCTGGGTAATCTTATTCCTAGTGCTCGGAATTGATTGTAGAATCTGGAAATAAATAATGGTTTTATTTCTCAAAATTAAATGAGATCCTTAACAACAGATTACATAAGTATAATATGGGTAGTGTATTTGAGTGTAGATTTACTTTTATAGTCTTATATTCTATATAGGTAAATAATAACATGATAAAATATATTGAATCATGAAGAAATAATAAACAATCTTTTATAGATTTACATTAAGTATTAGATAAAATTTATGTTTAGGGAAAAAGTAGAGTTGCATTTTATTATACAGAGAAATAACAAGTGGAGAATGTGTACTTATACAGACGTATTTTTAAATAGATTTGCATTGGGTATGATACTTACATTATATGGTACTTACACAGATAAATCTGTAGGTTATATTGTATTTTCAAATTGTTCATATGATGCCCAAATATCTCATAGGGACTCGTGATGATTACGCACTTGTTTACTATTTAGGTACACGATTCTTCTTAAATCAAAAGGTTTGAAGCCTTTTCTTCGAACAAGCCGATGTAAAGACTAAAGTTCTATTATTATCTGATAACTGTCAAATTGTCAAATAGATCGCAGTTCGCACCGGTCCCAATAATTGAGTGAACTATTACGAGTGACGTCATCAAAATTGCTAGAAAAACAAAATCAGTTTAACGCTGCAACAAGCTTGCGTTAAGGGTGTCACGGTACGAAAAGACATAGTAATGTTATAATAAGCTTGCTATAAGAGATGCCGGGGGTTGGCTTTAGTTAACTGCCGCACGAATTTGTTGGAAATATTTATATTTTTAGTTAGCTAGGTAATGTAAGATTGTAATTCCAAAATATTATCGTTAGGAAACTTGTAGTTTTTTAGTTATTAATTTTTAAAGTTAATAATTTTTTGTGCGAAAAAAGTGCATTTAACCGTTTTGTTGTGCAAAAAAGCGGACCAAGACGTTCCATTTCACTGTTCTGTGACTTTACGCTGCGGCCGGCGAGTGCCAAAAGCGACTTTAGGGCGAATCCTACTCAAACAAAAAAAAATCTACGTAGGTAGGTTAAAAAACTATTAAACTTTTATTTTTAATATCCAAATAGGTAGCGAGGAGCGAAGCGACGAGCGTGTTAGGTTAACTCTTGAACTGCCGCACGAGCCGAGCGAGCGAAGCGAGCGTGCCGCGGCAGCGGCCGGCGAGTGCCAGAAGCGACTTTAGGGCGATTCTCACTCAAACAAAAAAGACGTGTGGCACTCGGGGACTGCCGCGGCAAAGCTATTGCATGCTATGCCTTCAAGCCACACCTCCGTGCCCGTCGGGGTGGGGAGCGTGAGGTTTTTCGTTACGCAATTTCTGGATTCGGTCCCCGCGCTCAAGGCCCGCGATAGAAGCTATGCAATAGCTTAAAAAAAATCTACGTAGGTTAAAAAACTATTGAACTTTTACTTTTAGTATTCAAATAGGTAGCGAGGAGCGAAGCGACGAGTGTATTAGGTTAACATTTGAACTGCCGCACGAGCCGAGCGAGCGAAGCGAGCGTGCCGCGGCAGCGGCCGGCGAGTGCCAGAAGCGACTTTAGGGTTTCCTAACTTTCCCCTTTTGGTGGGAGGGTCCCCCCCTCCTCCCCCCCATCCCCCCCCCACAAAAAACCTATAATACGTGCGGCAGTTCTCTAAAGAAACCCCGTTGCCGGTTACCCCCCTGTACTACACTACTTTTTCTGGCACCAAAAGTGGTTTAAATCATGTAACATAGAAGCGCAAGCTTTT
Source organism: Colias philodice (assembly GCF_061535455.1). Taxonomy (NCBI): domain Eukaryota; kingdom Metazoa; phylum Arthropoda; class Insecta; order Lepidoptera; family Pieridae; genus Colias; species Colias philodice. The sequence continues at coordinate 10,625,216 of NC_143098.1, read as the reverse complement.
TGTTTAGATCGCATTTTTTTTGTGTCGAGTGACAACTTTCGAGTGAGAATTTTTTAAAGGATATTTAGTTTTGTAGTCAGTACCTAGATAATTACGTTTTTTAGATTTGGTTAGGTACCTTCCAGGTCAGAGCCAGGGTGGGGCAAGTGCCCCACCCTGCCCCACCGTGGCTACGCCCATGTGTTTAAGGCTTCGGCTAAGTCAGGGGTACACCCCTGTATCCTTCCTTCCTATCTACTATTAGTATTATAAATGTGAAAGTTTGTGAGGTGTGTGTGTTTGTTACTCTTTCACGCAAATACTACTGAACCAATTACAATGAAATTTAGCACACATATAGAGGGTAACTTGGATTAATACATAGGATAGTTTTATTCCGGACATCCCACGAGAAAGGGAGTTAGTTCCCTTTCTCGTGGGATGTTGGGTGGGATGCAGGGTTTTCTTTGAAAACGCGGGTGAAAGCTAGTGCTCTATAAGGCATATACATACATTTCATGTCTGTTTCAATGATGTATCTCTTTGTGGTCAAGGCTGTAATCAAATTTCTATTGCCTTCCACATAGATTTTTTTGGAGCGAACCCATTTCCTCTACTGTACACTCATACTATAACTATTGTACCAATCAAGCAGTCATTGGTTGTAAATAAATAAAACATATTTGTTTGAATTTTACTAAGATAGAGTTCACATTTTGTTAGTAATATAGTCCTCACGATTTGGTTGCATAGCCATATGAAGTATAATATCAATCATGTAAAACATTTCTTGAAAATTGATTTCTTTAGACAGTTTGTGCCTTAGGTCATTATGGGATATTACATACCTACATGCCTGTGTGTGTGAATTTGTCCCATGAGTATTTTTTATTTAAATTTGTTGGGATTCTTTTATATCTTCCATTTTAATTAAATTTCTTCTAACTAGTTGCTACTTATAAATTCATAAGTTACAAATTTCTTGGTCATATTTGATTTTTTCACCATCATAATAGTAAAATTTATAGTATTACTAGCGTTCCGCCCCGGCTTCGCCCGTGGTACATATTTACGTTTTCTCTACATAAAAACCATCCTCGTACTTCAAGGAATATAATAAAAAAAGAATTATCGAAATCGGTTCAGCCGTTCTCGAGTTATGCGCTTACCAACACATTTTGCGATTCATTTTTATATATAAGAAGATTTGCCTAGCACAAAAAGCGTAATAAAGTTTTCGTGAGCTATAGATTATTTATCGAGTGTATCTGGTTATCAGGGGTGGGTAGATCACGCGGTCGTGTGTGCGCGGGCCCGCCGGGCGGCCGCAAGGGCATGGCGGCGCCCGTGCACCGCTTCGTGCCCGTTGACTGTGCGCCCAGGCGACCGCGTACACAGAGGCAGTATAAGTAAGTCGATAGTAATAAGTTTTTAAACCGTTTTGTTTATGTATCGTGATCATTTTTGCAGTATGATGATGGAATACTTTTCTCTTTTGGCAGGCATAAATATTTTTTTTACCACTTAGATACCCTCTCATTTATACTTAAACCATCTATAATTTTGATGATTTAATCTTGGAATTAATTTCATGACGATTCACTACTGATTTCATCGAAAACATACATTTGAATTGGTTTTCAATGCTCATAATTACAATGAATTGATTTGATAGTTCATATCTATTTGAACACCCTTTTTGCAAAATTTGTTCTGTTATTGTTTTCACTTCCTATTACTGCCCTTGTGAATACCTATAGTGAATCTTATATTCCGAACAGCCCGCCACCAGTGCCACCCGTACACACTTCCCGACGGACGGTAGAAGAGCCAAGCATGTACGTGGAGATACCACTGGAACCGCCACAACCAACTATAGCCAGCCTTGCTGCTGCTAGAAGTGTTACCCCAGATACACTATTACGTACTGCAGCACTTGGCCTACAACATTCGCCCATGATGGCCCCACATTTGAAGTTTGGGATACTAGTATCGTTGGCGCTCGCTACAGTGTTCATTGCTGGAGCAAAGTACTATTTCGATCGACAGGTAAGTTCTTTTAAAAATATTTTTCTATTCATAAATAAATTTTTAACTTTGCCTCTGAATTTCGAATAGAAGTCGTTGATTCGAGCTGTTTAAACATTTATTAAACTTACTTTGCTTTCTTCCCGCCTACTAATCAATTTAAGTAAAATATAATGCAGGCAGTGGTAGAACGGGTATGATCGACGTCAATGATCTGGATCTATGGCGTGCGTATACGCTATATAGTACCTACGCGTTTTTTTGACTTTAGAATCTTCAAATGTTTCCTACACCTTTTATCTTCCCATAAAGCATATAGCATCCCCAGGTGTGTACCACTGCACACCACTCCAGCTCATTATCGATGTAGCAGCCTCCAGGCTCCAAGTTCCAACAAAAACTTCCGGGCATTTTCCCCTATAGCATCCGCATATATTTCCCCAGATAATTCACGAAGTAGGTTACTACCTTCGCTACTGCGAAGCGGGTGTGATAGCGTGCGTGTGAAATATGTAGTTCACAATGTTTTTGACTTTAAACTCTTCAAATGTTTCTTATACCTTCCAATTATAAGTCTGCACACAGCCCCAGCTCTCTAACCATCTAAACCTACCCACCAAAAACTTCCAGGCACTTTTCCCCGGCAATCAATCAGCATATAGCATCCCCATATATGTATTTCCGTAGGTAATTCACGAAGCGGGTAGTAGCGAAGCGGGGGTAATGTGCGCGGCCATGGCGTGCGTGTGTGGCATGGGGTGTGCGCTGTCACTGTGCCGTCCCCGCGCACCCCCGCCCCCCGCCTTCCCGCCGGATCGAGTGTGCTCTACGGGTACTAGGGATCGGATGGTGAGTGGCCTTATTTTACAAATTTTTTATACTATTTATTAACTTATCCAAAGCTATCTAGGTATATATTAAAACAATTGGCGGTTTAAACGGTTAAATATTCTAAACATAATATTTAGAAAAAATTTCTTTTAAATATCATTTCTGTATAATATTTGTGTAACGTGATCAATTTGACCCAGAAATTTTATCATAATTGATATTCATGTTTCATTCTGACAAGCATGCAAATACACGTAATGCGAAAATTTATTTGTATGTATGAACTTAACGAGACGCCACAAGCAAAATTTCAACATGTGGCTCACAAGATAGAATAATTTTTAAATATAAATAATATTTTGTTATCTGAACATTGTCTAACACGTGTCTATTCCATTGCAGCCGCCCTCCGAGCCCTCCGAGGACATATCGCTAGCCACTTTACTCCAGGGCTCGGAGCAGGCGGGCCCCTCGTCCCCGGAGGCCCCGCCGCCCTACCACATCGCGGTGCTGCTCCCGGGGCGCGAGGCCCCGTCCCCCCCGCCCCCCGCCTACTCGGCCCTCAGCTAGCTACACTCGCCTGTGAGCCAGGAGTTTATCATATAAACGTATTAGAAAGAACTTTCTTTCTTTGTTATGCGAAGAAAGAACTTTCTTTCTTTGTTATGCGAAGAAAGAACTTTCTCTCTTTGTTATACGAAGAAAGAACTTTCTTTCTTTGTTATGCAAAGAAAGAACTTTCTTTCTTTGTTATGCAAAGAAAGAGCTTTCTTTCAAGTTTATATTGTAAACTTGTGGTGCACTGGCTCACTGTGCTCCCGGGACCTTGTAGTTTTGACTTTTGAATCGATTTTAGTGCGGGTAGTTTCGGATTTTTTTTTGTTTTGCGCCCTGCAAACGAGGAGTTTGTCATATGAATATGGTATATGTCGTACGCTGGCTCACGGAGCCTCTTAATATCATATAATCCTCGATTTTAGTGCGGGTAGTTTGGATTTTTTTCGTTTTACGGCCAAAAAGAGGACTTTTTCATATAAATGTGGTATACGCTGGCCCACGGAGCCTATTAATACTTTATAATACTCGAATTTAGTGCGGGTAGTTTCGGATTTTTTGTGTGTGTGTGTGTGTTTTTTTTTTCTTTTTGCGGCCTGTCAGTCAAGTGTTTTTCATTTAAACCATTATAATTACGCTGACTCACAGTGCTGGGACCTTGTAGTATTTCGATTTTAGTGCGGGTTTTTTTTCGTCTTGCGGCTTGTGAGCAAGGAGTTTGACATATAAATAAAGTATTGGTATACTGCGGCTCACGAGCCAAGTTGTATCCGGGACCTTGTTGTACTCGATTTTAATGTGGGTAGTTTGGTTTTTTGTTTCGATTTTTGGTTTCGTTTTTCTTTTTGCGGTAGTTTGATATTTGGGTTTCGTGTATTAAATTAAATTTGTTGTGGTTAAGAATTAAATATCTAAATGTTATATACGCCTAAAATAAAATATACGATAATCTAGTCTCTATTTTGTTTCTGATTTTGCGGGTAGTGAGATGTTTGTGAAGGATCCGCGAGAGTTGCTCATTCACTTTAATATTGTTTAATTGATAACTTTAAACGTAAAAACTCGTAAACTATGACTTTCCATTAACTTTTATCGTGTTATGAGGGTATTTAGAAAAAAACATACCCATAGCTATATATTTATTCTATTTCACACGATCTCAATATGAATCTTAATATTTAAGTATAAAATGTTGATATACGCACAATATGCATTTTAATAAAATAGCTTTTTCCTTTTCTTTTTTTACTTTTTCCTTGAAGAAAGAAATATTTGCTAGCTAGAGATAAGAAGTTGAAAGAACTGATGGAAATGTGTGAGCAGTCGGCTTTTTGGGTAATTAGACTTTTTAGAATACTATCGATGTAAGTACTTATTACAATTTTAATTTTATTTGAGTTTGAGTTTACCAAAGCTGTTTTGATCTCAGTAACTTATTACAAATTATTTAGCATTTATTCTATTTTATATATTTATTTTTATTGTTTTTTACAACTACCTTCTGTTTTAAAAGTGCACAAAATTACGATAATTTTAAGGATTTTGGATCCTTTTGATCCTAGGCCATAAATTATGCTATGTGTGTTAGATTTAGTAATTATATAAGTCGGGAAAAACATGTAAATAAAATGTTCGTAACCAATCGTAAATCGTAATTTTTATTTATTAATAATTTATTTTTTATGGTGTAATTTGTTTGTTATTCACATTACTCATTACTAATAGAAATATAACGTACATTTTTGAACATGGTAATAATATACAAGCTTTGTATTATAGCTCTTTTTGTTATGTATAACGTATTTTATACTATAACGGTAGTTATGTGGATAAGTTTGTAGAAAAATATGTAGTTGTGTGTATAAAATTTAAGCTAAATTGGAGGGAATGTAACCATTTAAATATAATTTGATTGCTGAGTAAAAAAGCGCCGTATTCATTTAACAACTTTTATTGACAAGTGTAATGTCCTTTGATATTTTAAAACTTTTTTTCTTTTTGAATTTTGACGTTTGTCAAATTTCAAATTGGAGGGAAAAAGTTGATTTTTCGTTTTTACCATTGAGTAAAAACTAAAACTCAACTTGGCGGTTTTTACTTTGAACGGAATATGTGTGCTTTACGGTAAATGTTCGACATAAAATCACAAAAAAGTTTATAGTTTTCATAAAGTCTTATATATTATGTGAAATTAACCCCAATAGATTTATAATAAACATATTTCAGCTTGTTACAAGTTACCTATAATATGTTTATATAAAAATAAGTTTAACTGTTTAAACAACGACAATGAATGCAGCCTTATGTTCCCCATGATTTATACTCGAAATACAGATATAATAAACTGTTATTATTATATCCTCATTATTTATTATATGTATAAAATAAACAAATATGTATGTATTATTTGAAAAATGTATGCGATATAAAATTTGTTAACCTTTAAAACATTCCAATGTATGCTCATTTGCACATTATTAATAACTTACAAATTAAACAATTGTTAATTTGTTGTTTGTAAAGTTGAGGCCAAATGTAAAATTATTTCGTTCAATTCAAAATTAAATACGCGAGCTTTGACAATGATATTCAAATATAGTTCTTATAGGCAGATAAAATTCAGCAGAACGCCGTCCGTCCTTGAACAGACCCTACTCCTATGAGAATAAGGACTATATTTCAATGAGCATTGTTAATGTTGAAAGTATTATACGGCCGATTTACAAATGCATCTGTTTTGCTCACGGTTCATGCTATCCTTGTCTGTCTCTGTATAGATAACAGAGATAGCGTTATTTCTCTTCAAAAAGCTAATGACTTAAAACGGCCAAGGTTATAACAATGTATAAGACTAACGTATATATAGTCTAGTCATAGCAAAATAATTGATGTGATGTAATTATTTTAGTACTGTTATTTTTATATTTATGTATGGTATAGATAAAATCGTCTCTGTAACGGACGCTTCAAATAAATTTTAGTACACGTGATATTTTTTATTTATTATCCATAAGTCCGGGGTTCGAGACCGGGCGAGAGCGCAGGAAATATTGATTTGATTTTTCAATTTATCTGCGCATGTTATAACATCACCACTGCTCGAACGGTGAAGGAAAACATCGTGAGGAAACCGACATGTCGAAGAATCAAAAGTTCGACGACATGTGTCATCCGCCAACCCGCACTTGGCCAGCGTGGTGGATTATGGCCTGTACCCTCATAGGAGGCCCGTGTCCCAGCAGTGGGAACGTATATGAGCTGATGATGATGATGAACCATTGAAAAAATAAAACAAACAAATGAAGCTCATATTTCCATTTATTTTCAATAACATTAAGTACATTAGTGATATTATAAAATAAATAGATTTTAACATTATTCTATATAATATTCGACGTAACATTAAAAATGCATTTTGTCATCAGGTATACTTTGTTTCAAAATAAAAACAAGGAATGGAGCCAATATAAGATTTGCCTTTTAAAACGCCGATTTTCCAAAGGCGGGAAAATTTAAAATGGAATGATAATAAAAATATAAACAATTCATAAGAAACATTTTATAAGAGATCGAATATATTTCATTGTCTATGTTTGTTGAATTAAAGCATAATTGTATGGAAATTACATCAAAGTACACACATACACGGGAAGTGACTAGACCTACAAATAAGAAAAATAAAGCATTGATTCATAGAATAACTTTAAAATTTTAACACCTTATAAAAACAAAGTAAATTATTCTAAAGTGCCTCAATCATTCACATTCACTTTATATTACTTTATTTAAAATGCAAAGCAAAAATATTTTACTAAAGTACAGGATATAAGTTATCACAAAGATGGTAGAATTTAGTCTATTATGCCTTGTTAAAATACGTATATAAACAGGTGGAACAACAGTCTAAATTTATATTAGATTTACATTAAAATGGTAGTTTCCTTAGCGACACAGTAAATTAAAGCGTAATGTGTTTAATCATAACTATAATATGTATTATTCTAACATTGCATTGTCATAAACCTAATTTTATTTAGTCGCATTATATGTACATACAATATAAATAAAAATGTCATTTCCACTGTCAAGATGACATTTCACGCATATATAATTATATACGTGAAATGTCAACTTGACAGTTTAGAAAAGGACAATAATAATTATGGAAATCAATTTCACACAAAAGTCACTAGTCTTTCCCTACCCTTTTGGCTTTAACTTTTCATCTAACACCATATATTAATCCACGCAAACTCGGTACGTTAATAAGTATGTCTATCTGACAATTACATTGTTTGTAAAGTCTGTTCGTAGCATAGAAATATAAATAACAAGACACTAGAAGTCGTAAGCGTGCGTGACCTTGTCGCCACTCAGGTGATTTGCACATCACCAGTGCATTCGTCACTGTTCAGTTGCTCTGGAGACCTATGAGTGTGTACACACATGGTGTGTTTCAGCAATTCCCATTGCGGAAATTCTTCCACAAGCTGTAATTATAATTATAAAGGAATAATATTTCATCGGAAAATATTTTTTTTTAGAAATAATGCCGTTTTTCCTTAAAATTATGAATATTTACAAGTATTACGAGTGTCACCATAGTAATCGAAATAACAATGAATGACACAGTCGACCATTCTTATTATCACGTTTGTTCGTATTGGAGCAAAAAGTCTCATATACTTAGGGATGTTATTCTAAAATAAACCGTAAATTCGTGCGTTAGGATACATATTCAAAAGCTTAATTTAATAGATAAGTTAGTTTTCACTAAAATCAAGCTGTCCAATAAAAGGCATAGTTTACTTGTGTGTACTGTTTAGCTTTCGGTTTGAATGTGTTGATTTTGGCGACAGCGGTTTTCATACGAATTATAACATTAAAGCACTTCTATGTGTCTTGTTATTTAGATTTCTATGGTTCGTAGACTTATAATGCGACTAAATAAAATTGGTAATTGGAAGTATAAAATGAATATTACGTATAAATTGCAACTAATATATTCTAAAACTCAACAAAACCAAACATTGGTTGTGTATAGCTGTAATAACATATACATTGTGATTAATAAATAATTACTAGAAAGTTTAAATATAATTTATCTATCTCAAACCCGTTGTATTTCGAATAGCTTGACGTCGGTGTCGTACCAAATCGGCGGATCCACGTTTCTGTAAAAGAACAAAAAAAATCTTAAAAAAGTAAAGCATTAATTATTTTGCAAATAACCTATTCCCCCGTGTTCACTGACTTAGGGCCGATTTTTCAATCCATAGTATCCGCCCAATAAAATAAAGTATTACACGATAATATTAAAATGTCACCCGTAAACTGTCAAATACAGCCAAAGAATACATTTTTGAAATGGTAGTTTAGTACGTTATTCGACGAATAAGTATTAACCAAGGATTGAAAAAACAGCCCTTAATTAACTTTTTGTCGAAGATTGAATTATTTTATTAATGTCAAATTGAAGAAAAAATACACAATGATGCAGTTCTTGTGTTAGTATTTTATGTGTGTAACATTTTTACTTTCAGTTCCATGATGACTACCACATTTGTGCAAGTGTGCGTGTATACGCGCTTTTCTATGTGTATGCGTGCGGACTTGCGCGATTGTGTGTGCGTGCGTGCGCTTGTCTCTATGTACTGTGTGTGAGGGCGTTTACGTATGTGTTTCGTTGCTTGTGTGTGTTGACGATGTGCGTGTATGTGATAACATACCGTATATAAATAACGCCCCACATATAAGTGCGGAACCACGCAGCAGTACCGGCATTTGGCTGGTACTTGCGGATAAGGATTGGATGCGGTACGGGCAACAGGCCGACCAGGGTGCCGTGTTGGAGGAAACGCAAGATCTCCGATTCGTCGGTGAGGCCCCTGGAATTTTTATAATATGACATTTAAAAAAATGGCTACTTAAAAAACATTGCAGTTTTTGAAGAAACTGAAATTCTACGTTTTTTTTGTTGAAGCGGGGTATCGAACTTATTATATTATTCTAATAGTAAGCGATCACCACATTGCAGACAATATTTGCAGACGTTGGACCTCTAGAAATGCGTTTTATGGGATAAAGAATGATTTGAAGACGGGTCTAAAGGAATCGATTGATCGGTGAAGAAACAGACTAGAAAAGTGACGATTGATCCTTAGATCGAAGGATGAAGACCACCTTTCGGGTCTCTTCGTCCTTCTCACTAGAGATACCCCCTGGAGCCACTCACTTGTCAATGCAGATCTTCTCGACCTGCGGCACGAGCACCTGCAGCAGGCGCATGATGGTCTGCAGCGGCAGTCTGCCGCGCCAGCTCGCCACCCACTCGCTGCTGGCCTTCCAGCCTTCTGGTTTTTCTTCGTCCTTTTCGCTTACGCGGAGGCTATCCCTCTGGGGATATTATTAAAATATTATTAAGAATTTTGTGCTGTGCGCATTTTATTGAAAAATCAGTTAATTTATCATGAAATTTGGTAATGAACTAAAATTTAAAACATTCTTAAACAATCAATTCAACATATTATACAACATAGTATAATAAACGGGACGCGTATATTCACAAGTTCCATTGCGACTTATACTCATTAATTTTCATTAGAAGAGCCGTAATTTCAATTATAATTTTTACAAACTATCTTTCAATTACAATATTGTCTTTTTCCAAATGTATCAAAACGACACAAAACTGCGTTAAAAAAAATTTCTACAGAATAAAGTCATTTACAATTTTTTATTTCCATTATGACCCAATCTCCCCACACTCACATGTGTCACGCTCCTCTCCTCCCGCACGCCCTCCCCCTCCCCCTCCCCGTCCCCGCCCTCCTCCCCGTCCCCCGCGCGGCGCGGCAGCAGCTGTTCGCGCGCGGGTGGATGGGCCGATTCACGCTCTGTCATTGTCGCGATCGCTGCCATAGATATATAGAGATGACGATATAATTAAACGTTTATTCATCGTACTACCATAGATATGTAGAGGAAATCATAGATATGTGGAAGAGACCATAGACATTTAACAGATAATAGATACGTAAAAATAACCATAGAGTTGATAGACTATAGATATGTAAAGCAATTTCCTTACCATCATAGACACGTAGAGAATACCGAGAATTTAAGCATAGATTAAAAGCGTTTACATCGTATGGCAGTTCATACTATGTGTATGTAGTATTTCAAATACTTTTTGAAAATTTTAACTGAACAATTTTGATGAAATTTCATACCTTTAAACAAGATACATATATGTCTAAAAAGTTTGTTGAAAAAATTTTCTAAAAATAACGTATCTGTTAAATTAGCGTACCTAACTGTTAATAAAAAAATACCATACTACCAAAACAAAAGATTAGATATTTCGGAGAACATCTTATAAATAAATAAATGAGACCACTAAAAGAACATCAATACAATGTATCTTTTATCAAGTGAAAAGTAAAATTTCTCACCTGGTATATCAGGTAACGTGGGATTTAGTGTGCCGGGTTCCGCAGGTTGTGCCGGTCTCGAACCTTCCATCGCCGCTTCCACAACTGACTCTGCACTACGAGACCTGGATAAATTAAAGGAATTGAAAAAATCGCTTAGCTAAACGAAAGAAAAGTTTTAACACTGCAAAATATTTACAATATGAGTATGGATGCGAAGCCTTATTCGTCGAAGTCATTTTATCGAAAAGTACCCTCCAAACTCGACAGCAAAAACGCAGCCAAAAAAGGATCGGGGGAATAAAGAAATGAACTGGGTAAGGAAAATAATTTTTTACCGATAATTGAACACTATCTCGCAGATACGAAAAGATGGCAAATGGATATTGCCAGGAGACACAGAATAGGAGTTTGTATCAGAATTCATAACATACTTTGAAGACAATTTTTATTAAACTTCGGCAACACGCTCATGGGACATCGCGACACATGCTCATGGGACAGCTTCATCAGCTTGCGATAGACGTCCACGCTCGCTACAGTAGTTTCGGTAAGTAGAAAAATTCAAACATCATATCACGAAAATGCATTTTTACCCCTGTTTCTTGCCTTAAAAATTGCACATTGCCCCTGGTTTCTGCCCTATGTACCAAACGTCACTAAAGTGCTCTTTGCTTCCTGCCCTGTCTCAAAGGCCTATTTTCTACCTTTTTTTTTTTAAGTGGGGAAATCTTGCATAGATACCCACGGCCTCCGGGGAAGGGGCCGTGGGTTATGTCGGATTCCTACCGACCAAAACCCCAATGAGTTCCGTCAAGCCGCATCAACGACGGGGTCACGGGTGTGCTATTTTCTACCTGCCCTTTGCCCAAAAAGGGACCAATCTGGAGGCCTGGTGACCCGTAACACAAGTATTTTATACTTATCGCGGGCACCAGTCTCTCACAAATGTTAGTGTTATGATATTATATAAATTAACAATGTATATATATTGTGCATTTGTGATGAGAAAAAGACGGGTTGCACTCCGGGAGTGCCGGCAGAAGTGAAAACTTGATTATTAACGTTCAGCATGTTTGATATTTTGGAATGGTATCCGTCTTACCCATGGAATATAAAAGCTAAAAAAAAGTCTGTCTTACGCTTTTTCGATCAGGTCACGTGTCCTGACGCGAGTTTAAGGTTTTATACCCAACGCCGCTAAAGAAGTTTTCACTTCAATAAATTTAATCTGCCCCTGCCTCACCTGGGCAGCGCGGTGTGGTCCCTTGCGCGCGAGGCGGCAGCGAGCGAGCGAGCTATGGAAGCGTGCTCGTGCGGCAAGTTCGCCAGGTTGTGGAACACCCCCCGCTTGCGTATTATCGTGTACACTAGGTTCGAGTTGCCTGCGAAATGGAGCAATATTTTAAAACTACCGTCATTAAAAAAGTACATTATAAACTACCCTCAAAGTAATACGAAAATTTTAAAACTACCCTCGTGTTTCCAAAGTTCTAATGTAAAACAAACCTCATCGAAAAAAATATTTTATAACCAATTACCCGCAACTTTTTTAAATATTAAATATTCTTATAAAACACTTAAAAAATTTAATGAAAAAGCCCTTTTTTACATTAAAATTTTTTCAATCAAAAATGTTAACAAGTTTGTTGTGTTAAAATTGAATGTGTCAATTTGCACATAACCCCACCAGATCACGACTCACCATCAAACTGGTACTGTATCATATTATTGAACATCTCGAGCAGAAAGAACACCAGGTGGTGGTTCTGTGGCTGCGAGAACAGGAACCAGGGGGTGCTGAAGGCTTCCAGGAGGTGGAGGAGCTTGGTTGACGCCACCATGGATAGCGTCTTGAGGTATGGGGACACTGAAATTGTCATGTTTAATATGATTTTTTGGTGTTTCACGCTGCGCCATCTAGTTATAAGAAATCTGGTATTATTTTTCTATAGTAATTAATTATTATTTAATATTTCGTAACATAAAATTCACACAAAACTAATCGTACCACTGATTATACCGTACCAGTGTGGAATATTTACGTGCAGTGAGAATAACTTAATAAAAGTATTAATAACATTTTAACGTTTATGCTCCTATAAATGTTCAATCAGTCCAAAAAGTGGCGAATTTTATATAATTTACGACGTTTTTCGTCTTCACATATTAAACATACAACTAACTGCTCTTAATAACCAAGAAAAACCCTCTGAAAACAGCAAAGAAACAAAATTCACTTTAAAGCCAAACTACCCTCAAAAAAATCTCACCATTAACCAAAATAGTCAGCAAGCAGTCGAACAGCGGCTGCAGTCTCTGGTGTCCAGTGGTTACAATCTTATGGAATACCACCACCAATAAATCCGCATGGGTTCCCGTAAACACCGGTATGTCCATAGGCACAGTGGCGGTATACGGCTTGTTCAAACGGACCCCAAAGTTCCGTTCCCCGGATAGCAAGAGGAGGATAAATACCCCAATGTGCATGAGGCCTACGCGAGCTGTAGGAAATTTAAAATATTTTATGGTTGTAGCTAAATGCCGTTTTATGTTCTGTTCTCTGTGTACTTAAAAAAAAACAGTAAACAATAGTTATTTTTTATTATAACAATGAAATTATTATAAGCGTGTTAAAAACGCCGTGGATATTGCAATTGTTTTAACTATTCAATTTCCGCGGCATTTTACTTTAAATTGAAAATTACAATAGAAATCATAATAAAAATGCATAGGGGGTTCCACAAGGTTGAGTTTTTGGTCCTTTGCTATTTATTATTTATATGATTGGCTTTATGTGTAAAAAACGATTTCGAATACGTAAAAGGGCTATACCGAATGTATTAATTATTATCTAGAACGTGAATCTTAAGTTAATATTTAAAGTCAACAATAATGAACGAGGACTACTTACATTGATCTGCTCTTGAATCATTAAGATGATAGAGTATAGGCACAAGCACTTCTAACACGTCGCTACTCTTCAAAACGTAGTACATGAATTTCTGTAAATTGAAGGTCATTTAGGAACATATACTTTAGTTCGACATTTGACAGTTGTTGAGCAACATGTTGGAAACTTTATTGTAGCTGTATAGCGAGTCGGCTCGACTGCTGGTATGTAAACCACTGCTGCAAACTGTCTGCTTCCTTGATAGCTTTGTAGCGGTGGTGTGCATTTCTAGCAGTCATAATAAATTGTATTTTTACTAACATAATTTTTAAGTTAATAATTGTTATTAACAAAATGAGTCCTGGTTACTTGAATAAATGAATGAATTATTATTATTATATTATTATTTAGATGTTGTCGCTGTCGGGTGAGGCTTTTCAACATGCGTTATAAACTCTGTAACATGCAGAATTGCCAGCAACATGTTGACAGTAACTCTGCGACATGTTGATTCAACTTTGTTGTTACACAAATGTTTACCATGCATTTAGCGATTCTTGTAGAAATATAGTTTAAGTTGAGAAAAATTGAAGTTCCATTAGTGAAAAAGTTAAATCTTTATTTTTCTTTTATTGAACTTTTACGAATGGTAGAAATAGTTTAGGTAGAAAAAATAAATCGAAATTTAATTGAGAAAAGTCAACTTTTTCTTTTTATTTTATCTTTTTATTGCGTATTTAGGCATTTTCTCTTACCTTATTATAGTCGCACATCTTCCAGAACAGCACGAGCAGTTCCTGGTGCAAGGCGACCTTCTTATTCGAGTTGGGTAAGTAAGTCTGCTGCAGAGGATTGTTCAGAAACATTCGAACATTATTCATTCATTCACTAACCTTGTTATAGTCGCACATCTTCCAGAACAGCACCAGCAGTTCCTGGTGCAAGGCGACCTTCTTACTCGAGTTGGGTAAGTAAGTCTGCTGCAGAGGATTGTTCAGAAACATTCGAACATTATTCATTCATTCACTAACCTTGTTATAGTCGCACATCTTCCAGAACAACACCAGCAGTTCCTGGTGCAAGGCGACCTTCTTACTCGAGTTGGGTAAGTAAGTCTGCTGTAGGGGATTGTTCAATAATCTGGTGACACCACGGAGGACCAGACCGAAGTCCTCGTCCCGGTGGATCCGGGATAAATAGTTGATGAATAAGTTGTCCGGGAGACTCTGTGGAAAATTATTCTTTTTGTATTCTGAGTTTGCGGTGGGGGTAGAAAGTATATATGTATGTCATAGTCGCTTTTGTAAAGCAAACTACATATAAAAGTATTTAGTCGTAAATACTGCGAGGCGAGAAAACTATTTTTTTATGTGAACATCACTACATTGTATAACAAGTCGCTTTCCGCTGTCTATTTTTCTGTAATCTGTATGCTTAGATCTTTAAAATTATGTAACCGATTTTGATGGGTTTTTTTAAGAGATTCAAGAGGAAGGTACTTATATAATTTTTTAGGTTTCAGACGAAGCGGACGAAACCGCGGGCGGAAAGCTAGTTTTTACATACAATAGTTTTTGTTTTAATTATCCAATTTCAATAATTATTCACATATTACTTACCTCATCTGAATCTTCATTGACTACATTGCTTGTATCGTGATCTAATGTGACGATTAAAACTTGTAATGCTACCTGTAAATAATATAACAACAAATACAAATAAGTATCTTGAATACCATAAAAAAAATTGATAGTAAATACAAAATAGTTATGCATATTGTGTTATCCCATACATAAAAAATTACAGAAACTATTAAAAAGGTTTTAAACACGTGGTATAGGGGCGTGAATAGTCATTTTATATTGAAATAATTCAAACATACACACAGTATTGCCATGAATGGCGGCTTTATTTTCCTCACCTCAACCAATGGTTCTAAAGTATCAGCAAACAACAAGTGGTTGTAAGGCACGCCCAAACCGACGGGATCGTACGAACACACTGTGTTCAGTAGTGATGTGAATAGCGGTAGTGCGTGGCGGTTTTCCGAACTCGTTAGATATCTGTAAGTAAAACATATTGTAGATTTTGTTAGTTGGTTTATGAATATTTTAAGGTATTTTTTTTTCCTTCATTTTCATTAAATAACGATACAGAGCATTGACAGGTATATGTATTATAATTTTTTTATAAGTTTCTTATTAGAGCTTTAAATATATTTTCTTGTATATTTATTTTTTATTTCTAAACAGCAATTCGATAAAATTTTAAAAGCTCTTTCGGTGGTTGATAAAACTGAGAAATAATTTACTTTAACTTTTGATTGTTTTATCCGTCTTTAAACACGAAAAATTGCCTCTCGCATTCGAACTTACCTTCATTTTTAAAACGCAACAAACAGTAATAAATTATCTAAACACTCACGCGATCCACTTATTATGATGCGTCGCGGCTTGCTGCGGAGGCCTATACACAGTTTCACTACAACATGTAAGCAGTAATCTCAACAGTTCAGTCCTAGCTGCTTCATGCTGGGCGGAGCTCGCGGGGCTCCGCGCGAAACCGACCCCGCCCGCCCAGATGTATTCACAACTGTCGAGCGAGGATAGTTCTTCGGCACGCTCCTGGGTGGGTAACAAAATTATTTACTTTTTAGTGTTGAGAAAAAATTTTTGCCGCCTCCTTGGTACAGTGGTTGACGCGTGAGCGTAGAACCGAGGGGTCCTGGGTTCGATTCGTGGAGACGAAGAAAAAAAAATGTCTCGGTCTGGTAGGACACAGAAGGCTGATCACCTACTTGTCCCTAAAGAAAATCGATCAGTGAAACAGATGTATAATGCACTGCCACTTACCCCACTAGGGGACATGGGACTTCACTTACAGTAGTACAGTATTTTTTAATTTTAATGAAGTCTGTAATATAATTTTTTATAAAAGAATAGAAAAAATTTGTTCATGAGGCTGAATTCGAACCCGCGTCTTTCGCAATAACGGGACGACGCGAACGCAACTAACCTCTGCCACACGTGAACCCGCCAGATTAATCGAATTTATTCTACTCTTTCGGTTTTCTGTATCTAAGGAACACCCCGTATTAAAACATTTCCTACTAATATTATAAATGCGAAAGTTTGTAAGGATGTGTATGTGTGTGTTTGTTACTCTTTCACGCAAATACTACTGAACCGATTACAATGAAATTTAGCACACATATAGAGGGTAACTTGGATTAACATATAGGATAGATTTTACCCTGGAAATCCCACGGGAACGGGAACTATGCGGGTTTTTCTTTAAAAACGCGGGCGATGCCGCGGGCCGAAAGCTAGTATATTTATAAAACATTTGAATGCCATATAACTAAAATTTAATAGATTGAGTAGTTTTCTTTTTGTAGCAATGGTTTGGAAAGCAGATTCTAGATTGGGATAGGAAAATGTATTTAATATAAGATTTTAAAGATGATAATGATATACTTACTGGACCTGATCTCTTTGTGCTGGTTACTGTGAAATCTGGGCAGAAGAGCAGATCCTAAAATAGAAAAAAAAAAACAAATACACATAAAATTCGTAAGATAAGCACAAATTTTTTAAATATTTTTTTTTATAATCATCATCAGACCTTTATGTTCCCAATACTGGGTTAAAGACAATATTTTTATAATAAATTACATTTATTAGTACAATTTGTAAATGGACAAAATAATATCACAATCAAATCTAATAAAATTATAAACTAATTATTTGTTGAGCACTAATATTCATGTATTTTTTTTTCTTATAAGAATAAAACTTAACTTCCAAAACTTTTAAAACATGAAATAAAATAGTGTCCACCCAGGACTCAGTTTTATTTAATAACTTACACAAATAGCATTTATGAGTGACTGGGCAAGTGGTATAGATTCATTCTCAGCGGCCGCTGGTAGTGATGACCAGAAGAAACTGTGCCACTCTGGCTCCTCCAGCATATATGGTAGGACTCGAGTCAGCAATCTTGCACAGTTTAATGCTAGAACAATAAAATAACATGAAGGTAATAAAAATTTGATTTTTTAATAAAATGCTGTAAGGACAGGGGCGTAGCTACCGCCCTATCTGCTGTATCAATTATACGGGGCCCCCGCGCCAAGGGGGCCCCCAACGTGCGCTTTTGTGAGAAATCTTTACCCTTCCTAAGGGCCCCCAAACAAATTTTTATACGGGGCCCCGCCAAGGCACGCTACGCTTCTGTGTAAGGATATAACATTTTAAATTTATTTGCTTGAAAAATCTTTTAGAGGCAATGATTTTGCAATTTAAAAAGGAAATAGTTCTTATATTATACGCAATAGTATGAATCAGATGATGAATAGGCAATTGTTTTTGTTTAGTAACAAGTTCCTTGCAAGTTTATTGTAATCCATACTAATAATATTATAAATGCGAAAGTAACTCTGTCTGTCTGTCTGTTACTCAATCACGCCTTATCTACTGAACCAATTTGCATGAAATTTGGTATAGAGATATTTTGATACCCGAGAAAGGACATAGGCTACTTTTTACCCCAAGAAATAGGATAGGTTTTATCCCGGAAATCCCACGGGAACGGGAACTATGCGGGTTTTTCTTTGGCTGCGCGGGCGAAGCTGCGTGTGGAAAGCTAGTATTTATATAAAAATACTGAGCATGTACCTGTATGTTGATCCCGTTGCGTGCGACAGCTGTTATCTACAATTTTAACCATTTTCTCCACAGCTTTATACACCAGAGTCGCCAAATTATTCGGCGATTCTTCACGCAAGGCACGAATTTCCGCTCCCGGAACCAAAGCGAACACATCTTGGACATTCGTCACGCTTTCCGACCAAAACTGATCCCAGAAATTATCATCAGAAGCGTCGATAGGCTGGAAAAATAATCAAAATCAATAAACACAGTCATCCATATCTGAGTGGGTTTATCTATTATCATAAGTGCCCATTACTTGATTCTTCGATGTTAGCTGAACTACAGCTTTTCGGAAGTTCAATTTTGTGTCAGCATTACCCATTTTTGTAATGATATATTACAAAACATTCAAAACATTGAACTTAAGGACATTTCATACGTCTACACAAAACAAATCGAATTTGGCAAATATGAGGACAAGACACTAGACAGGAGATTTATGACAGCTGTGCGATGTAGGATCAATGTCAGATTGACATCAATTTATAT
Organism: Colias philodice; assembly: GCF_061535455.1. Lineage (NCBI taxonomy): Eukaryota > Metazoa > Arthropoda > Insecta > Lepidoptera > Pieridae > Colias > Colias philodice. Next base: position 10,606,296 of record NC_143098.1, on the reverse strand, counting down.
AATTGACGTGATTGACATTATTGCAGGTGTTTCTAGACGTAAAAACGAGTATCCATAATTTTTTTCTTGTTTATTTTGATTTGTTAAATTAAAAAGGAAACAAACACGAATAAATTGTTTTTTTCCCGCTTTGAATAATTATTAATATAGTATGTAAAATAGGTTCTCATTGAAAATCAAGTGTTTTGTATAATTTTGATATAATTCGAATGTCCTAGTATCTAACATTCAAAATCTTTATCTCTGTGGGAAAAAAGTAAATCGGTTCCATTCTCAATTTTATTTCATGTCAGTGAAAAATATTGAAGCCAAAAAATGGCTGCAGTGAATATTGTCCGAAGTGCTGTAAGTGGATTACTCCGAAAATCCACAACAATTAAAACTCCGGTAGTATGCCGGCTATCCACTGTAGCTTTACAACAAAAATTCCATACCGTCAAAACCATCGCTAATCTTTACAACAACAACCACATACAAAATGGGGTAAGACATTTTATCTAGTTGAAGCGATATCTTTTCTTAATTTTTAACTGAGATAAAATCTTTATCCGGGTGGCTCAAAACTTTTTTTGCAAGTTCATAATTTGTTTTTTCTCGTAACTATAAAGCAAATATAACCTCAAATGTATTGCATAACGAATGTGTAAAGAAGTGCTCAAATGTTTAGGTGCATAGAGCAAGTCGACAATATGCAACCGGGCCGGTGCACAAAGTCACTCAGCAGGACATTGCGGACCGAGTGATGAAAGTTATCAAGGCATACGACAAACTAACTAGTGTGCAGGTACATATTCATATATTTTTCACTTGTTTCAGAAGCCGAAAGTGGCCGTACGAAACTACAGCGGTGGCCCACCGCTAACAATCGATCTTATTAAAAGTAGGGTGCTCCTTGTTCTGCAACTTTATGATAAAGTTAACCCTGAAAAGGTAGTCGCAAGCTATTTCAGAATCTTTATACTGATATTTTTTCAAAGATATAAGTCTATGTGTGTAGTCTTTACAAATAATTCAGCGTGTAGCTAGAAGAACATCAAGTAAATATATTTTTCTACAGCTAATCTCTATAAGTTTATTTCATCAATATCGGTTGAGAATACAGCAGAATATAAATAAATTTAGTTTTTAATTTAGCGAGTACTTAGGTAGTGTAAGTTGAGTTAAGTTATGCATTAATTATTATATTTTGCTAAGTTAATTGAATATTCTGCACAATTTCATTGTAATAAATAATAAACAGTAAATATAATTTCAGTGGTCATCATTGTTTTCATAATCCTATAAATAAGATAAATAAAACACGTAATAAAATTTTAATGTATTTATTTTATTGCAGCTTTCCCTGGACTCGCACTTCATCCAAGATCTGGGTCTGGACTCCTTAGACCATGTTGAAGTTATAATGGCCATGGAAGACGAGTTTGGCTTTGAAATCCCCGACGGAGACGCGGAGAGGCTCCTACGACCTAAAGACATAGTACAATACATTTGCGACAAGGAAGACGTTTTCGAATAAGCTATTAGACCAGTAATATTCCATTTGGTCTACTGATCAGCTTAGCAACTAGTTTTGTTTTAATTTTAAAGAACAAACATCAAACGGCTGGACATCAAGGGATGTAAAAAGTGTAAATTGTTTATCATTATATGCCTGTTAGAGTAGATCATTGGTTTTTTATTGATGCCCCATTCCCTGATACATCACTACATAGTATAGAACAAAGTCGCTTTCTCTGTCCCTATATATGCTTAAGTCTTTAAAACTACGCAACGGATTTTGATGCGGTTTTTTTAATAGATCTAGACTCTAGATTCTAGTGATGTCCCTTTGTACGACATCACTATAGATTCTAGAGTGATGTCCCTATGTACGCTACAAAGGGACATAGGGACAGAGAAAGCGACTTTGTTTTATACTATGTAGTGATGATGATAGTGATTGTTTTAGACAAAGCGGGCGAAGCCACGGGCGAAAGCTAGTATATGAGGAGCTTTAGAGCAAGTATAAAAATTTGGTTTGTTTATGGTTATAGGGACTTTTTTTTATATTTCACATTTAAAATGTGAATACAATTTCATTTTAGAATTCGAATCTACAAACAAATTTGTTTACAGGAATATACTTGCATTTTATTATATACTTGGTGCATTTGAAAACTAATTCACGTTCCAATTAAGCATCAGCATAATTCGGCATTGTGCGCCACTGAGTCGCATTATGCTCTGTAATTGGAAAACTACCACGATTTTAGGAATTGAATTGCTCCGATGTATATTTGAATAGGTAATAGGAAATAAATAAGAATTCTCTCAGAATAAATAAAATAACTTATTAAAATTATCAGTTTTTATTTTTATTATTTTTTTTATAAGCTGGGATGAACATCTTTACTTATACTTGATTCAGATTACAAAACTTAGGTAGGATTTAATAGTTGTAAAAAACCCGTTAGCTAGGTACCGTTATTTAACTAAATTTTTGGTTAGCTACCCATAAATGACGGTTAGTTAAATAACGGTTAAGTAACAGTGCGGTAAATAACGGTTAGTTATCCGACTGCGACCTATAAAAATGGTACTGTGTTTTGTTTTTTTGTAAGTCACTTAACGTAAACTAAACACAATTTAAGTATCTAAAATATTCACACTACAAACCTATACCTATAATAAATAACATAACATAAACGACTGATACCTACCTACTATACATATTGATTAAAATAGATTCTTTAATCATTGCAATTTGCAACATAATACATAATTATGAAATGAATAGCCTAAAAACCTTTCATCATTCACGTATTATTGCATTGATAGATAAGTACAGTCCTTATTGGAATACTGAGCTACACCTACCTACCTACCTACATAATTTGGAGAAATGACGCGATGTTGCCGCTTTGATATAAATAACGCACGTGAAATTAGTGAGAGGCGACTGGCGAGGCGAGGGGAGAGAGACGCCGCCGCCGCCCGCGCCGGCCGACCCGACTGCATTCAACTCGCCCCGCACCTGTCGCGAGTCGCGACGGGCTATTCAGTATTCCACGGTGAAAAGGACTGTGCGGTTGTCATTTGAAGTGCGGAGCGCTACACTGATTCGCTAACTAAACATGCCGCGTTATATTGGTGCTGTTTGGGATTACTTTTTAATGTTATCGGAAAGTGATAACAAGAAATATGTATCTTGTAATTACTGTAACGTGCAGTATAAATTTGCCCAAGCAACAAGACTTAAGGAACATTTGTTAAAATGTAAAAAATGTCCAATTGAGGTGAAAAAAAAGTTTCGTCCTAAAAAAAGTGATAATCGCGCCAATATTACGGAAATTCCGGTTTTATCACCTGCATCAAGTTCGAGGTCAAGCGCCTGCACATCGACAGCTTCCTCATCATCAGCGACCACATTACTACAAAATACATCGACGTCATCCGATTTACAGTCATCAAGTCGCGACGTGATTTCGTATAGTCATGCAGACGTTGACACTGTTGTAGCGAGAGCCATTTACGCTAGTGGGGTTCCGTTGTCGCTTTTAGAATGTGAGTATTGGAAAGACGTTTTTAATGTCTTAGATCCATCCTATACAGTGCCGTCAAGACATGCGTTAAGTAATCCCCTTTTACAAGCTGAGCATGTCCGAATAAAAGAGGAAATTGGAAATAAATTACAGAAGTCTGTCGCACTTGGTCTAATTTGTGATGGATGGACAAACATTGTTGGTAAAGGGGTGATAAATTTTATGATTACAACGCCGAAACCTATTTTTTATAATGCCATATACTGCGAGACACAAAAAGAAACTGGTCAATTTTTGAGTGAGCAAATGATCAAAATTATTGAGGAAGTTGGCCCCGCAAAATTTGTGGCAGTAATAACTGATAATGCCGCTAACATGAAGGCAGCTTGGGCTATTGTAACAGCCAAATTCCCTCACATTGCTTGCGTAGGATGCGTAAGTCATGCTTTGAATTTGATTTATAAAGATATATTTAAAATAACTCTGTTTGAGGAGGTCCTACGCGATGTAGTCAAAGTTATCCGATATATAAAAAGGGCGCACATTGTATTGGCATTGTTTGAAAAGTTTCAAATTGAAAAATACGGACGAACCTCATCCAGCCTTAAATTGTTTTCAAAAACCAGATGGAGTGGTGCATATATTACAATTAAATCGTATAAAGGAAATAGAGAGGCGCTCGAGTTACTTGCCAAATGTCACGGAACCGACATCCTGTTACAAATAAAAACCATTATTTTGGACAGCCAGATATGGATAAAAATTGACGAGGTGGTTAAAGTCCTTGAACCAATAGCCAAGGCTATTTTGATATCTGAAAAGAACAGTGCTCTACTTTCAGATGTGCCTTATATTTTCAATTTGGTGAGTCAAGAGTTAAACAGTGAATTAGAAACAGCAGAGTTTTTAAGTCAAGTGGACAAAAATGTGATAACGACAACTATCCAAAATAGAAAAGATTTTTGCATGAAGCCAATTCACTACACGGCACACCAACTGGATCCGCGCTATTGCGGCGTTTGTCTAACTGATGAGCAGCTAAGTACGGTTGCAGAATATCTACGAGAAGTTTCTACAATGTTAGGCATTGAAGCTGGTAGAGTACTGAAAGATATGGCAGAATTTAGAGAAAAAGAGAATTTTTTTGATGCTACGAAAGCCATTTGGACCCCAGTTAAGGAGTTGGAACCCAGAATATGGTGGAAAACTTTCGCTTCTAATTCGGCCATTGCCAAAATAGCGCAAAAGATTCTGAGTGTGCCCCCATCATCAGCTGCTTCCAAACGTAATTGGAGCCTTTTTTCCAGAACACACACCAAACTCCGAAATAGGCTACACAATTCAGGAACTGTGAAATTAATATCCATTCGGTCCAATTTAAACTTATTTCGAAGGGAAAGCACAAACAACGTCACTGTTCCTGACTTATTAGATGAAGACAGTGACGATGTTAGTGATAATGAATGCGATATTACCGACCGCGATCCTCTTTTGTAATATTTTATTATTTTTAAATACAGGCCGCGCGACGGTTTAAGATCGCATGGCGAAACTGGTGGGGCTAATTTACGATACAATCGCTTCTTGTATGTACCTACAGTCAAGTGCAACTCAACTTACATTTAGTGCACGTCAATCTTTAACAACAGTTCGTCAGACTCGGTCTGTATGAATCTAAACCCTACCACACGCGTTCAGGAGTCAGTCAAGGTTCCATACTGGGGCCTCTCTTATTTTTGATCATGGTAAACGACCTACCTAGAGTGGTATCTCATGCTAGGAGTCTTCTTTACGCTGATGATTTCAAATTGTATTTGGAAATCGGGTCTGAGTTAGATTGCTTAGCTCTTCAACATGACATCGATGCTATTTATGAGTGGAGCATTAGAAACAAATTGGAATTTAACATAGAGAAATGCTTTGTGATGACCTTCGGTCGGATGAGGCACCCGATACACTTTGATTACAAGATCAAAAATACATCCATTAAAAGAAGCACTGTAATTAAGGACTTGGGTGTCACATTTGATCGCGGGCTCACATTTCACGATCATGTGGCAATGTTGGCAAAGGAATCTTTTAGGCGGCTTGGGTTTGTTCTCCGGAATGTGCGTGATTTTCGAACAGGACGCGCCATAGGGCTTGTATATGGAGCCCTGGTCCGCAGCAAGTTGGAGGCTAGTTCTTGTGTATGGAACACACACGAGGGAAAATATACCCTGATGCTCGAAAAAATCCAAAAGGCTTTCCTTCGGTTCCTGTTCAAGCATCAATTTGGGTACTATCCCTATTTATATCCGACAATGTTTTTGCTAGGCTGTCTTGGGTACAACTCATTGGAGACACGTAGGAAATACAATCAATTAGCCTTTGTCTGCAAGATTCTGCGTGGCAAAATTGACGCTATTGATTTGAGTGATGAGGTGTGTAAATTATTTGTGCCTGATAATTACTGTCGAGCGCGCAAGCATGTGCTCTTTGCTATACCGCCGGCTCACACTACAGCCCGAGCCTTATCACCAATTCCACGCGCTCTCACTGCGCTCAATGCTCTCCTCAATAACAACCCCGAATGCGATCTGTTCGCGGATGGATGGGGCTCGTTGTTGTCGGCGTGCTTGAGCTTTTCTGAAAAGTTTTGAATGGTTTTTGTTTTTAATACTAGCAATCAATTTATCATATTTATTGCTGGTGTTGGGAACAGAAACCATTCATTGTATTAATTCATTATATATTAATTTATTGTTTTTCTTTTTATATGTAATTTGTAATTTGATTTAATTTTATTTTATTTTTTGTAATATAATTTATGTAATTTTTTATAATTAATGTAATTGGTGCAATACCGTTTTAATTATAATAAATAAATAAATAAATCTTTACACTTTTGCACCTTAGTCCTTATGTGAACCGCATAAGTTGCGAAAGTGTAAAGATTGACGGGCACTAAATGTCAATATTAACATGAACTCGACGGTACATTCTGCCTCTTCTGCTTTTCTCGCCACGCGACCTGTAACTGTAACTACACTACCGCCCCCCTAGACAAGTGGCTTTCTATTAGCGTAAAGTTCAATAGAATAGATTATGAATGTATGATATTGACGTTTGATTACGACGACGACGACGATTGATTACGTCAATCTCATACATTCATAATCTATTCTATTGAACTTTACGCTAATAGAAAGCCACTTGTCTAGGGGGGCAGATCACACCACATCATATCACACCCACATCTCACACATACATACACACCACACATATTTGAGATGTTACTTTATATTACATTATATCACATAAGTATACATACACACTACACATATTTATGTTACTTAAGGTGTACTTGATAGCAATTAAAAAACATTGTTTTGTTGTAATCATAAAGTATATTGATCTACATTATTCGAATAATTATTTGTATCACTTTTATAGTCTTATCATTATAATTCTAAGGTAGTTACTTATCATATTTTTTTTTATTACAATAATTTTTTTTTAATAAATAAAAGTTTTAATTTTTCTTTTTCATTGCTCCTAAATTTTTTTGCATCAAATCAAATCTTTCATTCCCTTCGCATTTATCGAGTTCGTGAGAAATAAACTTGCAAAACATTAGGTTGCTTATCCTTGAAAAAGCAAAAAAAAACGGTTAATTAACCGTTAATAACGAAAAATGCATTTTAAACCGCACGGTTAAAATCTATACTAATATTATAAAGCTTAAGAGTTTGTTTGTTTGTTTGAACGCGCTAATCTCGGGAACTACTGATTCGATTTGAAAAATTCTTTCGGTGTTAGATAGCCCATTTATCGAGGAAGGTTATAGGCTATATATCATCACGCTACGACCATCAGGAGTGGAGCCACGGGGGTGAAACCGCGCGGAGCAGCTAGTCGTTAATAACCGGCTTTACATCTATGGGCCCGTAGGATATACCTACACTAGACTAGAATCATTCTCTAATCATTTTTTATGTAATGTAACATTCTTATTTCAGTCAAATTAGACCTGAAAATTAGTAGTTAAGTATTGAACAAATATTCCGACAGAGCCAAATTTTCACAATTTCTGTTTTTTAGGGGTCCGAACCTCAAAAGGAATAAACGGAACCCTTATCGGATCACTTTGTTGTACGTTTGTCTGTCTATCAACACCCTTTTTCTCCAGAAAGCATGGGAGGTATCAAGCTGAAATTTATATCGAATACTTAAGTATAAAAAATATAACTTATAAGTTAACGCAATCAAAGGATACACCCGTAAATGCTGAAAATTTCGACATTCGCAAGGGAATCAAAACCTACATTGTAGGTACTTCCCGTGAACACAGTCTTGAAATTTTGTTAAAATCAATGTCTTATAGCACAAATAGAGGAAAAATTTCTAATACATAGGTACCTACATTTTAGAGTTAGTTACAATATAATAAATAATAATAGGTTTGTTCGGAGCTCTCGGTGCGCAGGTCTGACTCGCACTTGGCCGGTTTTTTATTTGAGTTTTTCTCGAAAACGGTAAATTTTATAAAAAAAGACCTCAAACCAAAGTGCTCTAGGATCTTATAATTCTCTTCATAAATGGTCTCAATGATTTATTTCCCAAGAGTTACCATTCCTAGGTATATGAATTATGAAATACTAAGTGAAATACATATGTAGTGGCAAATTAACATTTACGATCTGTACGATACAGTAATAATCGAATATTATCGCACAATGTTCGTACGTCTCTTTGCTCGATAAAATATAATAAAGCTGATAATCTACACCGTAAGTATAAACTACATAACACACACGAAGTAGGAAGTCTTCTCGGATTTATGTCTGCTCCGCGCGGTTTCACCCCCGAGGCTCCACTCCTGTTGGTCGTAGCGTGATATGTAGCATATAACCTTCCTCGATAAATGGGCTGGGTATTTTATAGGTTCTAGCAAGCATCCTATTATGCACATAATATATTAGTCGAATATCTAATACATAATGTAACACCGATAACTCAATAAATAATCACTAAACATATGCTCACGGCAGTCGGCACGGCTAGCTACAGCTACACATAACACAGCACAATATCTACAGGAAATGCCTTCGATGTCGCGCGATGCCGCCGCCAGTGTTAGTACTCACTACTCACCATCACGCTGCCTCGTGTAAATATGCTAGGGTTGTCACCAAATGGGAAATAAAACAATTTTTATCATTACTATTAATATGTAATTATTTATTCACATGTACTTACATTAAAAATAATTGTGATTATTGAATCTAATGTAATTATTTATACAGAAAGTGTACAGAAACATAGCTTCTATCGCGGGCCTTGAGCGCGGGGACCGAATCCAGAAATTCCGTAACGAAAATCCTCACGCTCCCCACTCCGACGGGCGCGGAGGTGTGGCTTGAAGGCACGCTATGCAATAGCTTTACCACGGCAGTCCCCGAGTGCCACACGTCTTTTTTTTCAACGTTGTCCTTTCTTTGTACGTTAAAACTTATACGCATGTGGACTTGAGTAATAAATAATTAAACAAAACATTTTAAATTCTTTAGATTTTAGAATATCTGTTATTTCTAGTATGAGGTTTTAAATCTCAGAGTTTTAAATTGACTTGTGCTTTGACAATTTGACTTAGATTCGGTGATAAGAACTTGTCACATCCTCGTAAGAACTGTTCATAAGTGACGTCCGTCGACTTTGCTTCTTCCATCAACTTTAACTTTGGAGTCTGATCTGTCAATTTTTTTGTAGTCTTCGATGCTTGGGCACTAGTGGATGCCACAACTGATACGCTTACGGAAGCACAAGCGGTCTGTTGTTGAACACCTATGGTTGTCAAATCTTTTATAATCTCTATTTTTGCAGTCTCAGTTTGTGTACTCATAGGATGTATTGAAGCAGACGGTAAGTTTGCTACGGGAATAGCAGTGCTCTTTAGTTTTTTTTTCATATACATCCATCTTTCAAAGTGTAAACCACATACATACTTGCGATATAATTGTTCAACTGTTTTACTCTTCAAGTCCGGTCTTTGACAAGCTTCTATCCATAATTCGCGCCTGGAAAATAAGTAGGTATCTATAAATTCAATAAACAAACGCATACCTATAAAATTTTAAAGAATAGAAAATATTTGATCACGAGGTGGGATTCGAACCCGCGTCTTCCGCCATTTCGGGGCAACGCCTGACCACTCGGCCACTCGTGATCCCGCCAGATCAATCGAAGAGAGAAAGAGCAAAGAGTAGAAAAATATTGATTGCCGATTTTGATTAACTTATCTAAGAACCACCGCTGGAAAACAAGTTTTCCAATAAAAAAACCGCATCCAAATCGGTTCACCCATTTAAGAGCTACGATGCCACAGACAGGCAGAATAGCGGTCAAATTAATAACACCCCTTTTTAGTCGGGAGCTGTGGTCGGGAGTTAAAAATATAAGGAAAAGTGGCCGGGGGTTAAAAATATAAGTTTAACCGTAAAATACCGTTTATGCGGTATCACGCGGACTTTTTTCTTTATATATTACTAGTGGTCCGCCCCGGCTTCGCCCGTGGTACATATTTCGCAATAAAAGGTAGCCTATGTCCTTTCTCGGGTATCGAAATATCTCCATACCAAATTTCATGCAAATTGGTTCAGTAGCTTAGGCGTGATTGAGTAACAGACAGAGTTACTTTCGCATTTATAATATTAGTATGGATATGTAATGAAATAACATTTTATCATTATTCAAATTTGGCGCGCTTCGCGTGTTCATGTTATCTGTGGCTCAGATTGACGTAGCAGAAAGAAAAAATGGCGAGAAAGCGAGAAACGATTAAACTTACGATTAATATTGTGTGCTTGTGTGCAACGCAATTTATAAGATAGAAGGGATATAATTGAGGATTTATTATAGGATTTGTTAAATGCAATGGTTAAATGTCGTTTCTTTGAAATTGTGAGATTACTATATTGTGAAAACTTTCAAATAAAAACTTTGAATTTACAGAGAAACATATTGGTTTTCTTGAAAATCCTCAATAATATATCTTATAAAGTGAAGTCCCATGTCCCCAAGTGGGGTAAGGGGCAGATGCATTATGCATACATCTGTTTCACTGATCGATTTTCTTTAGGGACAAGACATTTTTTTTTTCTTCGTCTCCACCGGGAATCGAACCCAGGACCCCTCGGTTCTACGCTCACGCGTCAACCACTATACCAAGGAGGCGGTCAATAATAATATATCTTATAATAACTTAAAATATGTAGGTATAGTCAAAAACTTGATATTAGATAGATTATATAATTATAAATAATTGTTACAAAAAATCATTGACATTTTCTTGTCTCTAGAGACAACCCTATCTTTGATTTGGTACTAAACAGAATTTGAAAAACCTACCTCTCATCGCGAGGAAATCTATGAAACTTCATGTCCTTGGATTTAAATGTAGATTTGCATCCATGAACACAACAGTTTGTGCGCACAACCATTATAGAATACGTAAGTATAAATTATTAGACAAAAAACTGAAGCGCCCTTCGCGCTAGGTAAGGCAAACTAAGCGTGTTTGCACTTTGCCAGTTGCGCGGCCCGCGTCGCCCGACCCCCCGCCAGTTGCCCTCCGTTTCTCTGCACAAGTACATTCGTCGCCATACTGTAGGAAATATGGTAATACCACAGTATTACCATCCTACAGTATGGCGACGAATGTACTTGTGCAGAGAAACGGAGGGGAACTGGCGGGGGGTCGGGCGACGCGGGCCGCTTAATGCAATCACGCTGAGTTTGCATTAACTATCGCGAAAGGATGACGCAGTCGTATTTTTTGTGTAATAATTTTATTATACATAGGTACTTACATATTCTATTATGACGCGCAAAAACTGTTCCGTTTACGGATGTAAATCTACATTGAAATCCCAGAAGGAAACAATATTTCAGAAAGATTGTATTAATTGTATCTGTTGAATTAAAATCAAAGCTATGTATATGTTGACCTCATTATTTTCTAATCAGATTGTATATCCCAATGCGAATGCATTACTTAGTTAAATGGTATAATATACAATTAAGAACATCCAAAAATAAAGTGTCCACGTAAATAATATTTAGCAGTGCAATATCTGTAATTATATATTTATGAACAAATAATTACATCAGATTTAATAATCGCAATTATTTTGAATGTACATATGAATAAATGATTTCATCATAATATTAATAATCAAAATTGTTTTATTTCCCATTTGTTGCAACCCTAGCGTATTTTCGTGTGGCAGCGTAAGTACCTACGCTGGCGGCGGCATCGCGCGACATCAAAGGCGATTCCTTACTGTAGGAAATAATATTGTAATACTGTGGTAATACCACGTAGTACTGTGACAATATATTGATCGTAGACAGGTTAAGTAAACTTATACGCGGCTAGTTTATTGATGGGTCATCAACTCATTGTGGCTTTATAGAGCGCACTTAGAAAGCGACTATTATTATTGGTAAATTATGTTCCGTCGCATTTAGCACAAGTAAAGAAACTTTAGGTATTTGGTTGTATGGAATAATTAATTTTAGGTAACTATGATCTCATTGAAATTTAATACTAACCGATTTTGACTTATATTTTAATAATTGTTATCGAGTTATCATCATTGTAATTTGTAAGACAATTAAAAGGAAAATAATAGTATTCAGTAATAAGTTTGTAAATCAACACAATTTTTCGGTCTCCTCTACCATTAGTCACTTTTGATGTATCTACTAAACTACTAAACAAATTTTGATAAAATTGACACTGTTCCATGAAATGAATCGTATTATTTTTATTACAGAAACTCGTAATCAGTTTTTTTTAATAAATACAAATAGTTCATATTTCATCCACGTAATAAGAATGTTTAAGGTATTTTGAAAATGCTATAATATTCGTAAATATAATACTTATATTATGTAGGATGTAATATTTTAGCCGTCCTTGTTCAAGTTCATGTTAGGTAGTATTTTATTATTATCCTGAGACTCCCTCGTGACCACGTTCGCTGCAAAGTTTGCGAAACGTCGGGATAATAATATAATGAATAAATCGCGTTTAAAATCTTGAATTTCTTGTGAGGTGTTTAGCAAGTCTATTTCGAAGCGAACTAATTTATTTTGTAGCTTATGCCCCGACTTCACCGATATCTATACTACTACACAATACTTGGATTATCTATTACCGCTTTTTTTGGGAATTTTTCGTGATCAATAGTTTTTAATAGTTGCAGGCTTGTTACAGGAATAAGTTTAACTTTTCTCTAACACAATTCCTATATGAAAATTAAGATGTATATCCTTACATAGCTAGCTTGTGTCAATTATTAAAATCTGTTTGGTCATTGAGTAGCACCCAAAATATTAGTGTATACTTTTTCATATCTATACTAATATTATAGAGTTTGTTTGTTTGAACGCGCTAATCTCGAGAACTACTGTTCCGATTTGAAAAATTCTTTCGGTGTTAGATAGCTCATTTATCGAGGAAGGCTATAGGCTATAAATCATCACGCTACGACCAACAGGTGAGGAACCACGGGGGTGAAACCGCGCGGAGCGGCTAGTATAGGATATAGAGAGGGATAAATAACAACAAATTTTATGAGTAATTATTTTATTTATACAATGTTACTGATGAACTGACAGTAAACAAATTTTTATTTCAAGAAAAGCAACATACTTTAAGCATACGAAAACATTTATGTACAGAGTAAGCTCGCTCTTGAGACACTCTTCATACAACCACAACATTTATACTAAATAGATAACAAAATTTCTAAGTATATTACACATATATTTACAACGGCTACACACAGCCTCGAGACATAAATACTGAAACTTTCATACTAAATTAACATTCAAATAATATAGCTCCAGTTTATAAACATACAAAATAAATATGTATTTAATAAGTTATTTTTAGGATTATTTCAGATGTTTCAGACAGACATCGAGAGAATGAATGCAGTATCATAAAATGAACTAATTCTAGGAATTGCATGGTATCGAATTATGCCTTCACATATTATTTAGTATGTATGTGGATTCATATTGAAAATACAAATCGGTTTTTTGAATACGCCGACATTTTAATATTAGTCGTATTCAATGAAACAACACAAGTAACAATTGGTAATCTATTATACACGGAAAATGGAATCTAAAACATTTAGATAAAAACCTTGTGATACTAATCAATATCACAACTTTAGGAGAAATAACAATATATTCACATCGAAATTCAACATCTATTTGTTACGGTAGCAAAAAAAATGGACACCAATGCGTCTATATAACACAGATGTTACGGAGAACTACACATAAACTGTCAACTTTGTACCGGTGCTTCAACATCTGAAATTCAATTGTCCTAGTCACTTATTTAGCCACAAGTCTGGTGGGGGCGGGGCGCTATCTGAACTTGCTGGAGCGAGCCCTGCCCGCTGAGCGGAGCCTTCGCCCCGCGCTGGGGTCTACTCTAGCCACGCGCACTACTGGCAGCCAGTCACAAAGTCCCTGCAACGCTCGCTTCTTCTTCCTGAAATCCACCTTTTCCTCGCCTTCTGACGACGTCCGTTTCTCGGATTCCTTCGACGACCGCTCGCTACATTTATTCTCTATTAAATTCTTATCTACATTCTCAGACTTATTCTCTCCCACGTCCATGGGACACGCCAGCTCGAGCTCCTCAGGATCCGACGATTTCTTATTAGCTACGGGTGTTTCTTTAGATTTCGACTCTTCGGTTAGAGTGTTATCGTTTTCAACTTCTGAATGGTTCTCGTCTGCTTCGCTGAGCGTTTCGAGATCTGGTTCAGCCGACGACCTGTCCAAACTGCCATCCACTTTTTCCCCCTCTGTGCTGCTGTTTCGGGAACCTTTCTTCTTGTTCCTCTTCGTCGGCCAGCCCGTCCGGTTCTTCTTTTTGAATTTGCCGCGTCTGTCTCTCGTCTTGACCGTGTCCTGTTTTATTTCGTTCCGGATAAGATCGCAGTTTTCGCACTCTGACACTAAACTGGACATATCTAGGATCGCTTTCGAGGTAATAACGGACGCATCGCAGTCCATTAATTCCTCTGATACATCGTAATCCGACGCGTCTTCGAATACTTCAGACAGGAATTGCTGTAACCTCTCCGAAGCCTCTTGAGTTTCTGTAAGTATTGGTTCTACTTTGGAGTGAGTATCACTAATTGTCTCTTCGGAAGCTGTTGATTTAGAGTCGTCAACATTTTTCCGCCGATGCAGGAGGCCGGCTGAGCCTAAAATGGCTAACGTAGAAGCATGTTCTCTTGGAGATTTCCTGGGATGACTTTCAAGTGCTAGAATGGCGGCTGTGCGCTTTCTAATCTTTTGTTTTTTCATTCCCCTAGTCCCGTATGAACGTGAAGGCCCAGGTTTCTCCTCGCGGCGAACGAGGTCACTTAACGGACAACAATTTGGCTTTAAAGGTGGTAACTGACCAATTTCGTATGGTAACTTTGGTGACTTTGAGTAAAGCGCTGTAACAAAAAAAGGTAAGGTTAATAATAATACTAATATTATAAATGCGAAAGTAACTCTGTCTGTCTGTCTGTTACTCAATCACGCCTAAACTACTGAACCAATTTTCATGAAATTTGGTATGGAGATATTTTGATACCCGAGAAAGGACATAGGCTACTTTTTATCCCGGGAAAATGACGCAATCCCGGAAATCCCACGGGAACGGGAACTATGCGGGTTTTTCTTTGAGTGCGCGGGCGAAGCCGCGGGCGGAAACCTTGTACCTTATAATGAGACAATAATAATATCATGGAATAACTTTTTCAATAAGAAAAACATATAGTAATAGCTGTTTCATGCTTTAAAATCCATAGTTAGTAATTCATATTTACCGAAATACTGAGGAACATTCTTAGCAACAACCTTGTCTTGATCCTGCCGCTTGAACGTCTCAAACCAAGGCTCGCTATGTGGCACAGATTCGAAAGCGAACTCCAACTGTTCGACTGCCGGAGTGTATTTCAACTTGCCGTCTTCCCATTTCATACACTTTTCTGAAGGTTCTTCTCTGAGTGGACTGACTTCTGGTTCTGGTTGTGGGGGTGTTTCTTCAGGCTCAGGCGGTTTACTCGGTGGCTGTAATCTTGGTCTACCGCACCCTCTCTTAGCCCTTTTAATCACTGGTGGTGCCCGACGCTTCCTTCTCTTATCTTCTTCCGGCCAGCTATCTTCTTCTGAGGATTCTTCTTTCAACGCTACCGGCCTGGCAAGCCTTTGCCTTTCTGTTGCGGGCGGAAGCTGCGGCGATGCCTTTTTCCTTGTTTTGGTGTTAATTATCGCGTCATCATCATCGGAAGAAGTAGAACTAGTGGAGCTGGCGCGTTTTGGAAACATGAATTGTTCAGCCTCATCGCTCAACACTGATAGTTCTGAACGCCGCACTTTCCTGAACTTAACCACTAGTGGTTTTGTTCCGTTGCAAACGGGTAATTCCTTCTTCTTGGTGAATCCACCGCTCGACCGTAACTTTGTGCTCACGCCGACTACTTTATAATACTGGCGGTCCTCTGACTGTGTGGAATCACTCGTCTTCTTACTGCATCTGGTGTTATGTTTCTTTTCTTCATCGAGGCCGCCATTACGTCTCGGGCTTATATTGCCGTTGATAGCGTCTGGCGATTGAGATCTTTTGGAACGTCTGTTTTTTGGTTCGGAGTCACCGTTGCACAATTTGCGCAACGATCGTCTTTCACCGTTTACTGGAGTGGCTTTGTCAAGGAAGGTGTTGACATCTGCGCCGGAGGTTATAAGAGAGTCTAGAGCTAAGAAGTTAGCGTGGTTTCTGACGAACGCAAGATGGTGGGGCGTCCGTCGATGTGTGGTGGCGTCTGGGTAATCAACATTGCACATTTCACAATAACCACCCTTCTCTTCTTTTATTTCTTTTTCTTTTATACGAGGTCGACTCTTCCGCGTCATTCTGTAACAAGACAAACATTACAATAAATAAATAACGAACACATAGAACACTGTTACAAATTACAATCAAATTCACAAGCCGTAATATACAATTCTTAGAAAAATTTACATTTCTTGTTAAAAACTTACTTGTGACCGATATTATTGTTAGAAGGAATTGCGACGAGATTCTCCGGCGACTCTTTTTTCTCTTTCTTCTCCTTGGGAGGGTCGGGCTCTAGTGAGATCTGCGGCCACTCATCAAATTCCTTATACACAGGTCGGCACGGTCTGCAGAAAGAGGGAATTTATAAATACCATTGATCGCACATCGAATTTTTACTTCATTATAGGGGTCCATACTTGTCCAAAAATTCAATCTTGATAAAATGTTTACTGAAGAAGTTGACCTGCGCTTTACGCTGCGTGAAGAATGTGTCATACAGTTTATCCAATAGACTTATAGCCTGAAAGATGATAAATACATTGTAAGGATATATAATATATATATAGCGAAGAGATTGCGTATTATTTCCCAACCTTGTACTATTAAAAAGCAAATATTAAACTACATATATGAAAAACGAACAAAAATTATTTTCTAAGTTGTTTATTACTTGCAGGTTGAGAAATAATAAGTTAGGAATATTAGTAATAAAAGTTAAGTTGAAAAAGGGAAATATCTAGCACAAAGTTATTTTTATTAATAAAATTAGTTGACATGCAAATTCTTTAAGTTGCAACTATGCAATTTTTTGTAGCACAAGAAACAATAATAAAAGAAAACAATTCGCAAGGGTTCTTCTATATAATATTGCTAAACTACAATAGTTCACATGCTATTTACAAAAATTCAGACATATTGATTGCAAAATCCTTTCATGAACATTATTTTTAACTTGTCATGCAATAATTGAGTACTTAAGGTTTCAATTCAATATAGGATACTACTCTAAATACACCAATCATTTACAAAAACAACATTAGAAGCACTATGCTCAAGTTTTTAAAACTATGCACACATTTAGACTAATAGATATATGTAATAAAGAAGAAAGATTGGACACTTTTTTGTAGATTTAATTGTTAAATAAAAACAAAAAAGATTTATAACCACTTGTAATTACATTTTTATTGATATAGGCCATGTTGTATTTTTTAATATTCTTTGTAAATTTCGACAACCAACCAGGACAAGCAGTTTTTGTAGGGTGTAAAACACTAGTATATCAAGAGTAAATTACTATTTGGTGACCATTGATTAGGTGTGGTGTCGAGTAAAATTTTTCGAAGCGAACATTGGTACAGAAATATGTTACGATTTGTAAATTGTGAATATATCAGTAACACAATTTTTAGTCATACATGTACAGTGTATTGCAATGTGTAACTTGTGAAGATATCAGTATTACAGGTAAAGGAATCAGATTACTAGGGCCTTCATTGAATGACTAGGCTGAACAATGATTTAACTAAAGTCACTCAACGTCCGACTAGTTAGCTGATTGTAACATATTTATATCTCCTTTTAGTTAGTTAGTTGAAAAATAGCTCTTTGAACAGAGGAGATACAAAGCTCGGCATATTGTTGAATGCTTAGCGCGTACATTGAATCAAGTCTCCGCTAGTCATTCAATCAAATAGCAGATTCAACCATGTGGCGGCGACATGAACATTCCTATTATACCTGCCAAAGTGTATCGCATATGTAGCGAACACCACATACCTTTTGCACGGTGAGCTGCACGTAATTATGTTGCGCGTGCTTCGGCGATTGCGCGCGCAGTCTCTCGAGCATGGCATCGGCGCGGGCGCGGCTCTCACGCCATACCGCCGGCCGCTCGTCCGCGACCACGTGGGTGACGCGCGATGTTAGGAACACTTCTTCGCGCTGTTGGGGGAATTATAGCTATAGAATTGTTGAAATTATGTGTATACTAGCTTTCCGCCCGCGGCTTCGCCCGCATTTTCAAAGAAAAACCCGTTCCCGTGGGATTACCGGGATAAAACCTATCCTATGTGTTAATCCAAGTTACCCTCTATATGTATGCTTAATTTCATTGTAATCGGTTCAGTAGTATTTGCGTGAAAGAGTAACAAACATCCATACATACAAACTTTCGCCTTTATAATAGTATATTAGGATTAGGATTAGGATGGGGTGGATTTTTGAGACGGGTCAGTGAGGGCAGGTACCTTGACCGTTACAGCTATGAATGAAGTTACGGGTGAAAGAGAATGGTTCGCTTTTATTATTCTGGACTAACACTGACAAAGCCGCTAGTATTTTAATAATAAAATCAAGACTAGAAAGAAGACAATATTGTTTCCACTGCTTTTGAATTGATAAAGTTGAAGGTATATTAGTTATATAAACCTTTGTAAAAGGACAATATTGTATTCATGAGTTCTAAGTTGAGGGTAGTTTTATATTTGTAATGGTATTGAAATCATCTTAGAGAAGAGACTGTGTGTTGTCTGTTTAAGTTATGGGTGAATGCTAAGTCCCATGTAAGTAAAATGTGTTAAGACCACAAAGGGAAACACATGTAGATACAATCTTTAAATCAATAGTATCATCTTGAAAAATGTTATCAAGTCAACCGATAATGTGGCATAATTGTAAAATAATTTCTAAGTTAACAAAAACTCATGCTAAATTATGGCCTCGAGACTGCCTTTGGGTATAGAATGTGATGTAGGCACAAACTGTATTTATACAGTAGATTTTTATAAAAATACCACCTTCTTTATGTCATTTCATTCATAAAGTCACAGTCAAGTTATTGTTTATGAATTTAAATTGAGTTATAACCAGTGTAAACCAGCATGATGACATATTTGATCACTTGTCATTCTCAGTTCTTAAGTAGATATATGAGCGATCTTCTGTTAACTTTGTTCAAACATTATTGATTAATTCAAACTGGAATATTTTATTTCTAAACATGGATAAAAAAATCATCTATACTCAGTGATGATATTATATTTATTACTAGCTGTGCTCTGCAGTTTTACCTGCATTGCTCAGCTCCTGTTAGTCTTAGCATGATGATATAATATAGCCTATAGCCTTTCTCGATAAATGGTCACACTGAAATAATTTTTCAAATCGGACCAGTAAGTTCCTGAGATAAGCGCGTTCAAACAAACAAACAAACAAACTCTTCAGCTTTATAATATTAGTATAGATTTGAACTTATAAATATTATTTTATAAAATGTTCAAATGTTTGGAAATGACCCCACATAACTATCTACTTAAATATTTTCTACAAAAAAGGTCACCAACATTTCTGGAAGTGGTCCACTCCAGTGTTTAAAATGCTAACAAATGACATCACTTCTCTATTAATAATCCTGTCAATAGTTTGAAATCAGAGTTTTCGAGTATTATAAATAAGTTGAATTGAGTCATTTGAAAATGTTCCGACAACTTACTTAGTAGTTTTAAGTCATACATTTATATTTAAACTTATAGGTATTGTAAGTATTGTTATAAATTATAATATTACTGATAATATGCACCAGGTAGATAACCTGACTGACCCATCATATTATTGACTGTATTTCTCTGTAAATATTTTTTTTTTAAATGATGACATAAATCATGTTGCTGCAGTTGAATATTGAATTAAAATTATTTATATAGATTTTGTATTTTTTTAAATGCAACTGTTAAAAATAATGATTAATCTATAACAATAATTAACAAAAAAATAGCAATTTGTAAAAAATTGATTGGGTATGTTTTAAGTACAACCTTTTTAATATGAAATAATTGTTTAATTATATTGAATGTATTAAAATGTACAGGTTTGATAAATTATGTTAAATTAATAAAAAAAATTAAATAACAATATGCTGTGTTTTTATTCACTTTACTGTTTCTTGAAAGTAAATTCATAAAAATATATAAATAAGTAATTTAATTTAAAACAAACAAGTAAGAATTATCATATTTTTTTTTAAACTTCACAAAAATATTTGCAATGAATAAATAGAAATAAATAAAGATTAATTAGTAAAAAAAAAAAACACTGTTATTAATATTGATAAATACAAAAAATCAATTTAATATTTTTGAATTTTTTGACATATAATAATTATTAAAAGACACTAATTATACTGGCAACTCTTATAAGAACTGTCAAGACAATTTGAATTGTTGTGACATATTATTTTGTTTGGTAAAATGTAATGTGAAAGTCATCAAAAACACGTATTTTGACCTGAAAGGTGCACGTATGTGATTTCGTAACGTAAGAAAATTCCGTCCAGAATGCTGACGACGGTTATAAACAGACTCGACAACGGACTGTTTATCAAAACAAGAGAATTACGTGTCGTGGCACTCAAGTGACCGATTATTTCTATGCAATCCGAGTCCGTGCGCAATCATGGAGTTTTCCTTGAAATACACACGGCGAAATTGACGCCAGAACGAGCATCGCGCGGTACCCTGAATCGCGCCAACCGTCCCGCGCAAAAAAATAACACACTACCATCTTACATGCTATTTTCATCCTTAGCTTGACAATCTTAAGAATCATATCGCCTTGACAGTCTAAAAGCAATATCAACTGTCAAAAATTAAGCATACACACGCGTTAGCCAAAGAAAACTACATTTCAAACAGCTTTTAAATGGATGTATTGCAACGCAGCGTGATCGAACGCGGCGCGCGGCCTCGGCCCGTTGCATTTCGCTCTGCGACAGCGGCTCTAACGCGAGCGTACAAAAGATGACCTAAAATCGAACGCAAGCTACGCGCCTAACAAGCCGCTACAACAACTTAATTTTAAACTATTTTCTTATTAATTGTAACTAAAACCAAGTATAACACGGCATATGTGGATATTGGTAGTCGCATATACTCACACAAAAGCCGTCCGGAAGGCCCCCGCGCACCGCTTATCACAAAAATAAGTAACTATATACTAGTCACCGAGACGGGACACTTCGTCACTGCTTGAATTACATGGAAACACAATGTACACTTCATACGTCCACTGCACTGAATATTGTTTCCAAGCACTATCACATACAATCGCGTAATAACTACTTTTTAGTCTTATTTATATAGATTTACCTAATAAAATCGAAAAAGTAACAACAAACACAAATCTGTCATACAAGATGGAGATATTTTGCTGTAGTTTTTGTTACAGTCACTGGCAGCGCTAGTGTCGCTTGGAAGGGGAAAGGCATGCGATTGGCCGATTCTGATTACGTTCCATTCTATGTATTTTTTGTATATGAAATTATGATTCTAATTTTACATTTTAATTATTAAAAATGATTATATTTAATATATTCACATGTTTTTTCGCACTTCATTTTACATTAATTATTTTAAAACCTTATAATTTAGTTGCATGAATTATTGAAAATATAAGTTTTGCTTTTCTAAGACAAAATATTGTGAACCTGAACGTGCACGATGTTAAGAAGCCAATTCAAATATTCATTTATTTGTTTGAAATGTGAGGAAACTAATGACGTATATTATGAAACATCTTAGTCAGATTGTATCTATACGTATAACCCAAAAAATTCTAGGAATGTATAGCAAGGTTCTCAGGCATTAAAAACAAATTATTTTCGCGCCAAAATGAATAAAATACTTACTAGGCCCATGTCTTGCAGTCTTCGAGATAGAGATCGCGATATAGATGGTTCTTGTATATCCAAATAAAAACAGAAGTTTTTACGAACTGTAACAACAGAAAAGCTTAGGAATCGTTTCTTATGTAAAAATATATCAATGCTATAATTTATTATTCATACTCTTGTTATATTTTTCTTGTAGTTGCAAAGTCGAAACCATCGTGTTCATGAATAATATTTGTCACCAATATCTATCTATGCGTTGCACTACCACGTTGCAATGTTAAACACATGAAATATATTGCACTTATATGCCATTTTATTTACATATTGTAAAACGTTATATAATTAAAAACTAAACAAGACTTTAAAGTGCAAAATTCACACTATTTTTCGAATGACCCTTGTTTCGTTCGACCCTTGAAAGATGAAATGTCAGTGCCAGCTGTGATGACTTATGACAGATAAACAAAAATCGATGATCTATGGCAGATGATCAATAAGACAATCGATATTTATCGATTTTACTCTTTAAAAATTTAAGTATCCAAACTAAATTGTATTTAAATAATTATTTATAATTTAGATCAATACAATTAGGTCATATTGATCCAATTTTAAGGCTAATTTTTAACGAAGAACAAAAATTATGTATTTGATTTTATTTACAAATAAATTACGTAACTGCATTATTTATGTATAATTCTGTTGGGAATGCAATTGTCATATCTATTTTCATATCCATAAATGGCATCTCTATTCATTTTATAGCCCGTGATTCTGTAGCAAATGTTACACCGAATGACGAGCCCCGGGGCAGAACATAGGTAGGTACATCGTTTATATATACGTGCTTTATTGATTACTCGTGTTCAATGCTAGGCGTTTATGTATTGGAGTGGACGTCTGACGCACCTACACTTATATAGATATATGTAATACCTGTGGTAATACCTATGTACTGTTACATGTATACCCGTTATAGACACGCATAGGTAGTTGGGAATATGACCTATTTCGTAACAAGTTAATCTAGGTCATATGAATGTTACACTATAATTTATTCAAATATCAATTTTCTAGATATTTATTTTTAGAAATATGAAGTGTTCAAAACAATGTTCATCTAATGAGCGGCAAAAAATTTAAATTAACGTCTCTGAGTTTTGATAATTGAGTTTGGACCTGTCTTTGCTTAGTGAATCAATAGGTACGTATTTCTAATGTGGGATTAATCTAAATATTCGAATAGAATATTTTTCATTTTTCTTTGGAATTCATTTAACTAATAAGGTATTATAAATATTAATAGTCCGGGATACATCGCCCATTTTTGCAAGTGATTACTATCAAGCTAATTTTTCGTGAGTAGCTTTATTTTGATGAGATGCCCAATAATTTCATGTACGAAACTCTCGATTGTTGTAGCTTACAGAGGTAACAAGGATAAAAATTTTTGATTTGACGGCTCTCAAATATTTATTACGCAATTTGTAGGACAATATGTCTGTTGAATTATATAAGTATTAAATAAGTGAAAATAAAAAAATCAGCTGGTTAGTAATCATATATGATGACTTCGTTAACGATACACATTGGAAAGGGGGACTCATTGATCAAACCATAGATTTTGTAGGACAAATATTTTTTCGAATAATTTAGATAATTATCTTGAGATTGAACAAAAAAAAAACATTCTGTTAGTAATTAATATTTGAGAACCATCAAATCAAAATATTTTATCCTTGTTTCCTCTGGTAGCTACCACAATCGAGAGTTTTGTACATGAAATTATTGGGCATCTCATCAAAATAAAGCTACTCACGAAAAATTAGCTTGATAGTAATCACTTGCAAAAATGGGCGATGTATCCCGGACTATAATGAATTTATACATTACTTCAATATTTAACCAGAATAATAATTGATAATAGGTATAAGTATAACAATATTACATACTTCAAAGGCACTTATTTCTACCCAACTATTTTGGGCTGTTTCTATTCAGGCATACAAATTGCATAGTAACAAAATAAATCGATACTCAATAGATAGGTAAGTACCTATTTATTCCGATGTCTGCGCCAGTGTATTCAAGGTTGAAATCCATGTTGAAATATAGAATTCACGGAAGAATAGATGGCGTTTAAATAAATAACAGGGGATATTATTTTGGAAGATTACTATCACAGTTAATTTAATAAATATTATACTAGTAATTGTTATTCAATAATTATTGCTAACATATTCTCTATGGACACGAATGAAATAAGTTATTCCATTCTTTGCTCTAAAATGAGACATTATTTTATACTTATAGGAGCATATAAAACACCATTTTTATATTTGTTAATCCTCACCACTGAGCCACCACTTAAGATGTAGGTACTTATAATATAACACTAGCTTTCCGCCCGCGTTTTCAAAGAAAAACCCACATAGTTCCCGTTCCTGTGGGATTTTCGGGATAAAATCTATCCTATGTGTTAATCCAAGTTACCCGCTATATTTGTGCTAATTTTCATTGTAATCGGTTCAGTAGTATTTGCGTGAAAGAGTAACAATAAACAAACACACACATACACATCCTCACACACTTTCGCATTTATAATACTAGCTTTCCGCCCGCGTTTTCAAAGAAAATCCCCCATAGTTCCCGTTCCCGTGGGATTTCCGGGATAAGACCTATCCTATGTGTTAATCCAAGTTACCCTCTATAATTGCGGTTCAGTATTTGCGTGAAGGAGTAACAAACACACACACATCCTCACAAACTTTCGCATTTATAATATTAGTAGGATAGGATTTAATTGGTCAGATTTTTTTTGTATATTATCTTTTGGCATAAAATATCAGTTTGCATTCTACAGAAAAGCAGTTATAAAAACAGCACTAGGTATAATATTATAATAATTTGTATATTATAATATGCCTTTTTTATCCATACTAATATTATAAATGCGAAAGTAACTCTGTCTGTCTGTCTGTTACTCAATCACGCCTAAACTACTGAACCAATTTGCATGAAATTTGGTATGGAGATATTTTGATACCCGAGAAAGGACATAGGCTACCTTTTATTGCGAAATATGTACCACGGGCGAAGCCGGGGCGGACCTCTAGTTCTTAATAAATTTTAATGTAGAGCAACTTAAATGGTGTGAATTAAAACCAAAAATAGTTATAAAATATAAATTTAATATTGCAGATTGATTTTATAAAATTTTCAGGAGAATAAAAACAACAGGTTCTCTTATAATAAGCTTATATTTAAAATTTAAATAAACAATTACAATAATAGTACAATTAACGTATAGCCACTTTGTAAAAACCCTTATAAATAAATATTATAATATTATCATTAAGATGACGGAAGTATAGACAAATCGATACTTTATAAAAAATATACAACAGCGGAGTCACATACAAAAAAAAAAAGACGGGTTGCACTCCGGGAGTGCCGGCAGAAGTGAAAACTTGATTATTAACGTTGAGCATGTTTGATATTTTGGAATGGTATCCGTCTTATTACGCTTTTTCGATCAGGTCACGTGTCCTGACGCGAGATTAAGATTTTATACCCATTACAGAAAAAGTGCTCAACGCCGCTAAAGAAGTTTTCACTTCAATATAGAGAAATAGGCTTATGTTTCGATGTACAAATGTATAGTTTTTAAAATATGAACACTATGGTGTTTGAAATAAGTTTAGGAGTATTGTCAATTTTGACAGTGACATAAATGTCTTCAGCCTGTGACTTGGAAAAAAAAAATCAACTTATAAATTTATACATCGAAACACATTCATCAGTATCCAAGGTGGCATAAAAGCTAGAGCAGGATATAACAAATGTGAATCTTTGGTAAAGATTAAGAAGTTTAGTCGGTATTTTATACCGAAATTAATCTCAAGAGACTAGTAAATATCTGAAGTATTTCATTATAATACGTTCAAATAATAACCGAATTTAGTTCCATAGGCCGTGTAACGGTTTTTTGTGTTTATACACATTGTCCAATAACGTGCTTTGGCTTACTTGAAATTGATAAATAATGGTTGCACTTTCTTGTTCATTCTTTTGGAGTAACTTATTGAATTTGTTATTTTATTTCTTCTAACTCTTGATTAAATAAATATGTATAAATATTTCTCAACTACAAGTATAGGAATTATTTTTCTATTGCAATAAAAACAAAAAAAATATTAAAATTGTAATAAATATAAATGTGACTCCGCACTTTTCATAATATATACAATGGAAATTGATGAAATTTAATTTCATTTTTTTTTTTACTTTTTATCATGGCGTTTTTAACATGACTTAAGAGTACACTCACTTAACATCAGTCTCATGTCGACATTCTGTGACTTCCCTGGCAACCCAAAAAATATATATATTTATGCTAAGAAAATATAACATAATCCTGAAAAAATACAATTTTTTGGAATAATAAAGTAAAATACGAATACCCATAGAGGGTACAATATTGAAATTGGATCAATTAAACGTACTTTTTATAAATATACCATATTTAAAATATTATATTAAGTATTAAATAGAAGGTCGTCAGGTGATTGAAGTCATATGCCAGCATATTTACCATTCACGATTTATTGGTCAGAAGCTAAAATGATAAACTTGTCTATGGTGATTATCTATCTATGTTAATGTTGATTGTCTTTATCTTCGCCGTTCGTATCGCCATTCAAAATTGGCGGGACGGGAGGCTTTATAGGCGGGGCTGGTATCACCTGTAATAATATAATTTGTTAGTTAAATACAAAATCGATATTTTCAAATAATACAAAACCAATAAAACCATAGACACCTAAAACCATCCGCAACCCCACATAAAAAAGTAAAAGTGACAGATGACAATGTAGGTAAAAAAAGGCGCGAAAATAACTGTCATAATGAATAGAACTAAATATTTGTCTAACTGTGCAATGTGTGTCGTGATTTCTAAACATAAAAAACTAAACTAAATAATAAAAACCCCATCCAAAATTCACCAAATACCACAAGCAATTCAATATCCTTGACAACAATGGATGCAAAAAATAAACCAAGTGCCCAAGCTTTCCCCTTTTTGGAAATTCACACGAAAACATCACACTATTCAAAAATTCCAAAAATATCCACATCCGTATGTATAAAAATTTTGAAAAACTTAACTTCAAATGTGATTTCTTGCAATATTCATACATTTTTTGTCTACTAGTGAGATGCATTGATACTTATTGTTCTGAGTTTGTTACCTATAATAATAAGCGATAGTGTTTTTAATATAATAGATACTTAACTATATAAATATTTAATTGAAAGTATAGAACTTTAAATATAGGTACTAGTTTATATAAAAAAACTTGGTTGAGATCACTGAGCTATTATTACTACGTATAGAGAAGACACCACGAACAAAATCTGTGCGGCGCGGGGCGGCTGGTCATAGATTAAGCGTTGTCAACGACATGAACGCAACCATCGCGCTAAAGCGACTGAGTGCAGTGTGGCCGGTTGACCTCTGTTGAGCGGAACATACGTGATGTAGGCGGTGTCTTCTCCATACTTAGTAATAGTATCTCAATGGTTGGATAGACATTAAGATTCAGTACTTAGTATAACGTAAAAATTACAATATTTTGTTAAGTCAATATTAATTTTATGTTATCGTGCAATATATTATATAAAAATACAACACATCTACTATATAAAAATAAGTCAGGTTTTCCTTTCTGACGCTATAACTCCAGAAGGCGCGAACCGATTTCCACGGTTTTGCATTCGTTGGAAAGGTCTCGGGCTCCGTGAGGTTTATAGCAAAGAAAAGGTGTCTGGGCGAGGCCACAACACTGCGTTGGGGCGTCGCGTCGTAAAAATGTACGACGCGGTGCGCTTATAATTCGTGTGAATATAACTACATTTTGCACGCCTCATAAGCGAAGCGTTGAGGTGGGTACTACTGTCACTTCGCGCAAAACATCTGATTTTTCAAACTTAAAATATCTTTATGTATCATACATTTTAAAAGTCTGCGGCGTCGTAGATTTTTACGACGCGACGGCGCAACGCAGTGTTGTGGCCTCGCCCTCTCTGGTGGTGAATCGGAGTTCGCCCGGTTTGCTAGTACATATGTATTATGTATAATAAACCGTAAATACATATATAAAATATGCTAAAAAAATATTTTTTGTACTGGATTAATATGTGTTTTGTATTGATTTATGTTATTTGTTAGTCATAGCTCATAAAATAGGTAACATTTACTCATTGCATACGTTATTTTCGACGGCAGCGTCGTCTGCATCCTGTTAAATATTATAAGTAATGAATGTTTTAGTAAGTTATAGTTGAATTAAGCTTAAAACAATGAAAACAAAACATAAAAAAGTTACAAGAATCCATAACCTTTACATTCTAAACAATATTTAAATGAGTTACTATGTACTACGTACTAGAGAGGATATCGCAACTACACTATTTGTATTACGATTTAGAGCCAATCGTCTCAAACCAATTTTTTTTGTTACATTGATTGGTTTTAATTTACAATTAGTAATAAGAGGCCTACAAAGTGTATGACTCACAAGCCACCCCGCGCCGCGCACAGATTTTGTTCGTGGTGTCCTCTCTATACGTAGTAATAATACCTCAATGATGTATACTTATTTTATTCGTCAATTTGTTTGTTGTTGTCTCGTAATTATTATTTTTTATAGGTTATCTGAATTAGTTTTATAATTGAATAATTAATTTGTCCAGGTAGTTTGATATTTTGATAATGTACAAATGTATTGTAATTTGTTAAAAAAAAAGACGGGTTGCACTCCGGGAGTGCCGGCAGAAGTGAAAACTTGATTATTAACGTTGAGCATGTTTGATATCCATCCGTCTTACGCTTTTTCGATCAGGTCACGTGTCCTGACGCGAGTTTAAGATTTTATACCCATTACAGAAAAAGTGCTCAACGCCGCTAAAGAAGTTTTCACTTCAAAAGTTTGATATAGTAGTCAAACATGCATTGGTTCATAAAATATTGGTTACTAATCGAATGTACATAGTTTGCTTTAAAATAACATCAGACAAGTGTGTTATAATTATTGTATGTTGTGTGATGATACTCATTGGTCAATAAAATGTTATCTCGCCTTTGATTGGTCAGTTACTCACAGATTAGATGTTCATTACGCTATGTGTATTCTGATTGGTCAATACCATATTATCTCGTCGCTGATTGGTGATTTCACATGTTTGTTACGTGTGTTATGATTGGTCAATACCACATTTTGCTATTCAACTTTAAATTTAAAATATAGTTAATATAGTTTATTAAGTGTTAAATATTTGTATACAAGGTACGATGGGATTGTCATCGTCCTTTAGGACAAAAATCCCTTAATAAAAAAAAATTAAAAAGAAAAATCTAACTTCTAGTTACTCACAGAGGGTTTAGGCCGGTGTGTGTCCACGGCATCAACGGATAACTTGATGTGTTCTTCTCTACATCCGTACGCGACCGGCGTGAGCTTGATCACAGTATGGAGTGGTACGTGCAGGTAGGGGAGCTCTTCTGTTGATTTTAGAAAAAAATTATAGAATACTAGCTTTCCGCCCGCGGCTTCGCCCGCGTTTTCAGAGAAAATCCCGCATAGCTCCCTTTCCCGTGGGATTTCCGGGATAAAACCTATCCTATCTCTCAAGTTGGATCGAACTGCACGTGGTGTGCGAATTTTATTATAATCGGTTGAGTGGTTTAGGAGTCCATTGAGGACAAACATTGTGACACGAGATTTATATATTATACTAGCGGTCCGCCCCGGCTTCACCCGTGGTACATAATATTTACGTTTTCTCTACATAAGAACCATCCTCATACTTCAAGGAATATAATAAAAAAAGAATTATGGAAATCGGTTCAGCCGTTCTCGAGTTATGCGCTTACCAACACATTTTGCGATTCATTTTTATCTACACTAATATTATAAAGAGGAAAACTTTGTTTGTTTGTTTGATTGTAATGAATAGGCTCATAAACTACTGGACCGATTTTAAAAATTCTTTCACCATTCGAAAGCTACATTATCCACGAGTAACATAGGCTAGGTTTTATCCCGGAAATCCCATGGGAACGGGAACTATGCGGGTTTTTCTTTGAAAACGCGGGCGAAGCCGCAGGCGGAAAGCTAGTATATTATAAGATTAAGATTTTAGTTATGGGTACTGGATCCGCACTGATAGTGTCATATTTGTTTTAATCTATTTTATTAATACTTTATTAGTGGGTAGTTAGTGACGTGCTGAAAATCTCATTTCTGACGTTTTTTAATTTACGAATCTACTGGAGTATGTATCATATAACTGGAAATCATTATTGAAGTTATCTTCTACTCAAATTAATACCGTGATAGCATCATAATTTTCCATAATCTAAAAACTTCGAATAATAACATGGAGGCTTTAGCCTGTACCCATATTTATGTGCTTAGGTATATTGTTTTCTCTAGTATGTTTTGTTATCGTAATGTCCTTGTTAAAAACGTTCTGATTTCTTACACACATCTATATGCACAAACTATCATAAAATACACAAACATGTATAAAAAATATTCAATATTAAAACTGGGTTATCGAATAACTTAGATTTGAACTAATATAAATTATGTATCGCTGTTTCATTGGGCATGTCCTGTCATGACAATGATATTTAAAATAAAAAAAGACGTGTGGCACTCGGGGACTGCCGCGGTAAAGCTATTGCATGCTATGCCTTCAAGCCACACCTCCGCGCCCGTCCCCGTGGGGAGCGTGAGGTTTTTTCGTTACGGAATTTCTCGATTCGGTCCCCGCGCTCAAGTCCCGCGATAGAAGCTATGCAATAGCTTAAAAATAAAACCGGCCAAGTGCGAGTCCCGTTGTACCCTTTGGGTACGGAACACTAAAAACCAATAAACTTGTATAAAACTGATGTGGGTCGATTAAATATGCTGTTCATCTCACCAGCGGACTTATCCAGGAAGTAAGCCAGCAGGCACCTCATGACCGCCTGGTGGGAGACCACCAGCACGTTGCCCTGCCGCTCCAGCTCCATGATGACGGGCTCCAACCTCGCCACCAAGTCCTCGTAGCTCTCCCCACGCGGGTACCGGTATGCGAACTTGTTCGCGTCTCTAGCGTTGAAGTCTGTCGGGTATTTTTCCTGGATTTCAGCGTATGTCATCTCTTCGCAGATGCCCTGGATTGAAGATGGGAAATTGTAGTCATTTGGCAGAAAAAATTATGTTATTTTTTACAAAGCTTGGATTGATGATAAGTTTATATGAAGTAATGTTACAATGTTTAAACGTTTTTGTTTTTATAACTTTGTGCAAACACGAAAAATATGGAATAATTAAGGAGGTATTGAAGAACAATGAAAATTAGACACTTTTTATATAATAAACGTACATTGTACAGCCTGAAACAGATAGTATAGTTTTTACTAGATATCACAGTAGCTTCGTCATAGTGCGAGAAGAATGCATCAGCGTATGCGCACCGCTACCAAACTACAACCGCAGTAAAAAACAAACAGATGCGTAAGTTCGTCTTGTATAGAGTTGCGCTACTGTCTGCGCGTATGTACTGTGGCCAGGGGGGTTTCACTCAGAGGTTTAGTTTCGGTATGTTTTTATGATTGACGTTTAAGAGCAGGACGTTTCTATGGTAGAAATTTATCCATTGTTTAACTTTTTATTAGTAAGGCCATAAGAATGTAAATTTCAGTGGAAACATTGTTGATAAAATATGTCTAGTATTTTGTTGAAGTGAAACTTCTTTATCGGGGTTGGAAAAAAATTCAGTGTAACATTTTTCCGTTACGCGCCATCTTTTTCTTATCCCTACCACGCATGATTCGACGTATTTCTGTAAAGTTGCATATAGTAAATTATTTTTTGAAAAAATAAAAGGTCATAAAGAAGTTTCACTTCTTACGTGTGTACACTAGTACACGCACACATTTTTTTTTAATTTAAGCAACACTGCATTGTTTCCCAAAGACAAATAAAAAAATAAATATTGTATGGTGTGTCACTCACCGCGTCGATCTCGTTGAGCGCCTTCCACCGCTCCTGCGGCGCGCGCACGTCCTTCACCGTCTGTATGGCGCGCTTCATCCACGAGCTCCACACGCGCAGCCCCGGGATGTGCTGCTGGTCGATATACCCCGCCAGGGCAGAAGCGTACTGCTGGCCCCGGGCAGATAGCGAACTGTCCCCGCCGATGCGACCGACCAGGTTGTGCATGCTCTCACCGTGCTAGAATATCAATGATAAATAAATAAATAAATATTAAGCTATTGCATAGCTTCTATCGCGGGCCTTGAGCGCGGGGACCGAATCGAGAAATTCCGTAACGAAAAAACCTCACGCTCCCCACTCCGACGGGCTCGAAGGTGTGGCTTGAAGGCATGCTATGTAATAGCTTTACCGCGGCAGTCCCCAAGTGCCACACGTCTTTTTTCTAGACAATTTTCACACACGGCACGACCTGATCCCATACTAAGCTTTCGCTTGTGTTATGGAAACGAGATGGCTGATAAACATACATATACATATATGATTTTAAATAAATACTTATATAGATAGAAACTTTATTGCACATAATTTTTAAATTTAGTCAGAACGGGACATTATTAAAATGGAACCAACGGAAAGGCTAGCTTTCAAATAAAAAAAAAAACAATGATCAAGATCGGACCTTCCACTTAAAAGAATTGAGATAACAAACTCAAAAAAATAAATAAAACAAAAACCGTAAAATTGAAAACCTTCTTTATAGAAGTAGATGGAAATTACATACACATATTCCACAAAGAACCACTATTCAAAAACCTATTTAAAAAATATGCATCCCAATCTGTTGCATACTTTTAAGATCTAAGCATACATAGGGATAATACAGGCAGCAACATTCTTTTAACATGTTTTAAAAAAAATCACAGAACTCACCCTCGTCAAATAAATAGTCCTTGGTACTATGTGTATATTCATCAAGTAGTAAACAATCCTGCTCTGTATATGCCCTTCGTGTTTATGGACCACCACCTTCTCGCCCGTATCATATATCTTCATGAAACTGTACTCTGACTCCAGGTTTTCGTCGAGCGGCTCATACTTTTCCATGTAATGCTCTATGCGAAGGAGGAAGTCGTTTAGAACGTTGTCTGTGTTCTGTATGTTTGTGTAGTCTGGACTGCTGACTTTTACTTCCTGAAAAGGCAATAAGGTTTTTTGATAAATAAAGGATTGAATAAATAAGATGTTTTAGATTTTTGATATTTTATAAACATTTTTTTTTATTTATATAACACATATTTGTAGAAATATTTTATTCACCAATGACTTTCATGGTAATAAAACAGATAATAGTATACTTACATATTTTTATTTAATTATCCTTAGTACACATAAAAGTGTTTGAAGATTTGTCAGATTTTTTTATGTTTTATAGCATTAAATATCCAAACCATATTCGCATCTATATCCTTTAGATAAGGTTCAATTTCACACCCACCATAATATTCTGCTCAATGATCCTAGGGTCGTCACAGATGGACTCCACAAAGAAGAGTTTAAAGCCCATTTTGTGAACTACGATGTCACGGATCATCCGCCGCCGCTCCATCGTTGAGTTTGTCGCGTCGAACACCTGGAAAGAGGTAGT